>NW_027140109.1:0-205967 GCF_036365525.1 Heterodontus francisci
GTCTGCTCATCACCTGAGTCTGTGATAAAGAGACAGGGGGCGGTCTACTCATCCCCTGAGTCTGAGATAAAGAGACAAGGGGCAGTTTACTCATCCCCTGAGTCTGTGATACAGAGACAGGGGGCGGTCTGCTCATTCCCTGAGTTTGTGATGCAGAGACATGGAGCGGTCTACTCATTCCCTAAATTTGTGATACAGAGACAGGGGGAAGTCTACTCAGCCCTAAAGTCCCTGAAATACAGACAGGGGCCAGTCTACTCATCACCCGGGTCTATGAGACAGAGACTGGGGGTGATCTATTCAATCCTGAGTTTGTGATAGAGAGACAGGGTGTGGTCTACTCATCCGCCGAGTGTGTGATTCAGAGACAGGAGGCGGTCGACTCATCCCGAGTTTGTTATACAGAGACAGGGGGCGGTATACTCATCCCCTGAGTCTGTCATACAGAGAAAGTGTGGGTTCTACTCATCACCTGAGTCTGTGATACAGAGACAGGGTGCGGTCTACTCATCCCCCGAGTATGTGATAAAGAGACAGGAGGCGGTCTACTCATCCCCCGAGTATGTGATAAAGAGACAGGGGGGGGTCTACTCATCCCCTGAGTCTGTGATGCAGAGACAGGGGGCGGTCGACTCATCCCCTGAGTCTGTGATGCAGAGACAGGGGGGGGTCTACTCATCCCCTGAGTCTGTGATGCAGAGACAGGGGGGGGTCTACTCATACACTGAGTCTGTGATGCAAAGACAGGGCCCGTTCTAGTCATCCACTGAGTCTGTGACACAGAGACAGGGGACGGTCTACTCATCCACTGAGTCTGTGATCCAGAAACAGGGGGCGGTCTACTCATCCACTGACTCTGTGATCCAGAGACAGGGGGCGGTCTACTCATCTACTGTGTCTGTGATACAGAGACAGGGGGCTATCTACTCATCCCCTGAGTCTGTGATACAGAGACAGGAGGCGCTCTACTCATCCCTTGAGTATGTGATGCAGAGACAGGGGGCGGTCTATTCATCCCCTGAGTTTGTGATGCAGAGACAGGGGGCGGTCTACTCATTCCCTGAGTCTGAGATACAGAGACAAGGGGCAGTTTACTCATACCCTGGGTCTGTGATGCAGAGGAAGGGGACGGTCTACTCATCCCCTGATTCTGTGATCAAGAGACAGGGTGCGGTCTACTCATGCCCTGAGTCTGTGATACAGAGACGGGGGGGGGTCTAGTCATCCCCTGAGTCTGTGATACAGAGACAGGGGGGGGTCTACTCATCCCCTGAGTCTGTGATGCAGAGACAGGGGGCGGTCTACTCATCCCCTGAGTCTGTGATGCAGAGACAGGGGGTGGTCTACTCATACACTGAGTCTGTGATGCAAAGACAGGGGGCGGTCTACACATCACCTGAGTCTGTGATACAGAGACAGGGGTCGGTCTACTCATCCACTGTGTCTGTGACACAGAGACAGGGGGCGGTCTACTCATTTACTGAGTCTGTGATACAGAAACAAGGGGCGGTCTACTCATCCACTGACTCTGTGATCCAGAGACAGGGGGCGGTTTACTCATCCACTGTGTCTGTGATACAGAGACAGGGGACGGTCTTCTCATCCACTGAGTCTGTGAGACAGAGACAGGGGGCGGTCCACTCATCCACTGTGTCTGTGATACAGAGACAGGGGGCGCTCTACTCATCCACTGTGTCTGTGATGCAGAGACAGGGGGCGGTCTACTCATCCCTTGACTCTGTGATACAGAGACAGGAGGCGGTCTACACATCCCCTGCGTCTATGATACAGAGACAGGGGGCGGTCTATTCATCCCCTGAGTCTTTGATACAGAGACAGGGGCCCGTCTTCTCATCCACTAAGTCTGTGATGCAGAGACAGGGGGCGGTCTACTCATTCCCTGAGTCTGTTATCCAGAAACAGGGGGTGGTCTACTCATCCCTTGAGTATGTGATACAGAGACAGGGGGGGGTCTACTCATCCACTGAGTCTGTGATACAGAGACAGGGGGCGGTCTACTCATTCCCTGAGTCTGTGATCCAGAAACAGGGGGTGGTCTACTCATCCCTTGAGTCTGTGATGCAGAGACAGGAGGCACTCTACTCATCCCCTGTGTCCATGATAGAGAGACAGGGGGCGCTCTACTTCTCCCCTGAGTCTATGATCGAGAGACAGCGGGCGCTCTACTCACCCCCTGAGTCTGTGATACAGAGACAGGGGGCGGTCTACTCATCCCCTGAGTCTTTGATACAGAGATAGGGGCCGGTCTTCTCATCCACTGAGTCTGTGATGCAGAGAAAGGGGACGGTCTACTCATCCCCTGAGTCTTTGATACAGAGACAGGGGCAGGTCTTCTCATCCACTGAGTCTGTGATACAGAGACAGGGGGCGGTCTACTCATTCACTGAGTCTGCGAAACAGAAACAAGGGGCGGTCTACTCATCCACTGAATCTGTGATCCAGAGACAGGGGGCGGTCTTCTCATCCACTGTGTCTGTGATACAGAGACTGGGGGCGCTCTACTCAACCCCTGAGTATGTGATCCAGAAACAGGGGGCGGTCTACTCATCCCCTGAGTCTATGATACATAGACAGGGGCGGTCTACTCATCCCCTGAGTCTATGATACATAGACAGGGGCGGTCTACTCATCCCCTGAGTCTATGATACAGAGACAGGGGGCGGTCTATTCATCCCCTGAGTCTTTGATACATAGACAGGGGCGGTCTACTCATCCCCTGAGTCTATGATACAGAGACAGGGGGCGGTCTTCTCATCCACTGAGTCTGTGATACAGAGACAGGGGGGCGGTCTACTCATCCACTGAGTCTGTGATACAGAGACAGGGGGCGGTCTACTCATTCCCTGAGTCTGTGATACAGAAACAGGGGGCAATCTACTCATCCACTGAGTGTGTGATACAGAGACAGGGGGCAATCTACTCATCCACTGAGTGTGTGATACAGAGACAGGGGGCGGTCTACTCATCCACTGAGTGTGTGATACAGAGACAGGGGGCAATCTACTCATCCACTGAGTGTGTGATACAAAGACAGGGTACGGTCGACTCATCCCCTGAATCTGTGATGCGAAGACAGGGGGCGGACTACTCATCCCATGAGTCTGTGATACAGAGACAGGGGGTGGTCTACTCATCCACTGAGTGTGTGATACAGAGACAGGGGGTGGTCTACTCATCCCATGAGTCTGTGATACAGAGACAGGGGGCCGTCTACTCATCCCCTGAGTATGTGATACAGAGAAATGGGGCAGTCTACTCATCCCCTGAGTCTGTGATACAGACAGGGGGCGGTCTACTCATCCCCTGAGTCTGTGATACAGACAGGGGGCGGTCTACTCATCCCCTGAGTCTGTGATACAGAGACAGGGGGCGGTCTACTCATCCCGTGATTGTGTGATACAGAGACAGGGGGCGGTGTAACCATCCCCCGAGTGAGTGAGACGGGGACAGGGGGCGGTCTAATCATCCCCTGAGTCTGTGAAGCAGAGACAGGGGGCGGTCTACTCATCCCCTGAGTCAGTGATACAAAGACAGGGGGCGGTCTACTCATCCCCTGCGTCTTTGATACAGAGTCAGGGGGCGGTCTACTCACCCCCTGAGTCTGTGAAACAGAGGCAGGGGGCGGTCCACTCACCCCCTGAGTCTGTGATACAGAGACAGGGGGCGGTTAACTCATCCCCTGAGTCTGTGATACAGAGACAGGGGGCGGTCTACTCATCCCCCAAGTTTGTGATATAGAGACAGGGAGCGGTCTACTCATTCCCTAAATTTGTGATACAGAGACAGGGGGTGGTCTACTCATCCCCTGAGTCAGTGATACAAAGACATCGGGCGGTTTACTCATCACCTATATTTGTGATACCGAGACAACGGGCAGTCTACTCAGCCCCAAAGTCCCTGAAATACAGACAGGGGCCAGTCTACTCATCCCCCGGGTCTATGAGACAGAGACTGGGGGAGATCTATTCAATCCTGAGTGTGTGACAGGGAGACAGGGGGCCGTCCACACATCCACTGAGTCTGTGATACTGAGACAGGAGGCGGTCTAATCATCCCGAGTCTGTTGTATAGAGAAAGGGGGCGGTCTACTCATTCCCCAAGTGTGTGATAAAGAGACAGGGGGTGGGGTCTACTCATCCCCTGAGTCTGTGATACAGAGACAGGGAACGGTTTACTTATCCACTAAATTTGTGATCCAGAGACAGGGAGCGGTCGACTCATCCCCTAAATTTGTGAGACAGAGACAGGGGGCGGTCGACTCATCCCATCAGTTTGTGAGACAGAGACAGGGGGCGGTCTACACATCCCCTAAATTTGTGAGACAGAGACAGGGGGCGGTCGACTCATCCCCTCAGTTTGTGAGACAGAGACAGGGGGCGGTCTACACATTCCCTAAATTTGTGATGCAGAGACAGGGGGCGGTCTACTCATCCCCTACACTTGTGATACAGAAACAGGGAGCGGTCTACTCAACCCCTGAGTCTGTGAGACAGAGACAGGGGGCGGTCTACTCATCCCCTGAGGTGGTGATACAAAGACAGGGGGCGGTCTACTCATCCCCTACACTTGTGATACAGAAACAGGGAGCGGTCTACTCATTCCCTAAATTTGTGATACAGAGACAGGGGGCGGTCTCCTCATCCCCTAAATTTGTGATACAGAGACAGGGAGCGGTCTACTCATCCCCTACACTTGTGATACAGAAACAGGGAGCGGTCTACTCATCCCCTGAGTCTGTGATACAGAGACAGGGGGCGGTCTACTCATCCCCCGAGTGTGTGATAAAACGACAGGGGGCGGTCTGCTCATCACCTGAGTCTGTGATACAGAGGAAGGGGACGGTCTACTCATCCCCTGAGTCTGTGATATAGAGACAGGGGGCGGTCTACTCATCCCCTGAGTCTGTGATACAGAGACAGGTGGGGGTCTACTCATCTCCTGAGTCTGTGATACAGAGTCAATGGGCGGTCTACTCATCCCCTGAGTCTGAGATAAAGAGACAAGGGGCAGTTTACTCATCCCCTGAGTCTGTGATACAGAGACAGGGGGCGGTCTGCTCATTCCCTGAGTTTGTGATGCAGAGACATGGAGCGGTCTACTCATTCCCTAAATTTGTGATACAGAGACAGGGGGAAGTCTACTCAGCCCTAAAGTCCCTGAAATACAGACAGGGGCCAGTCTACTCATCACCCGGGTCTATGAGACAGAGACTGGGGGTGATCTATTCAATCCTGAGTTTGTGATAGAGAGACAGGGTGTGGTCTACTCATCCGCCGAGTGTGTGATTCAGAGACAGGAGGCGGTCGACTCATCCCGAGTTTGTTATACAGAGACAGGGGGCGGTATACTCATCCCCTGAGTCTGTCATACAGAGAAAGTGTGGGTTCTACTCATCACCTGAGTCTGTGATACAGAGACAGGGTGCGGTCTACTCATCCCCCGAGTATGTGATAAAGAGACAGGAGGCGGTCCAGTCATCCCCCGAGTATGTGATAAAGAGACAGGAGGCGGTCTACTCATCCACTGAGTATGTGATAAAGAGACAGGAGGCGGTCCAGTCATCCCCCGAGTATGTGATAAAGAGACAGGAGGCGGTCTACTCATTCCCTGAGTCTGTGATACAGAGACAGGAGGCGGTCTACTCATCCCCCGAGTGTGTGATAAAGAGACAGGGGGCGGTCTACTCATTCCCTGAGTCTGTGATACAGAGACAGGGGGCGGTCTACTCATCCCCCGAGTATGTGATAAAGAGACAGGAGGCGGTCTACTCATTCCCTGAGTCTGTGATACAGAGACAGGAGGCGGTCTACTCATTCCCTGAGTCTGTGATACAGAGACAAGGGGGGGTCTACTCATCCCCTGAGTGTGTGATAAAGAGACAGGGGGCGGTCTACTCATTCCCTGAGTCTGTGATACAGAGACAAGGGGGGGTCTACTCATCCCCTGAGTCTGTGATGCAGAGACAGGGGGCGGTCGACTCATCCCCTGAGTCTGTGATGCAGAGACAGGGGGGGGTCTACTCATACACTGAGTCTGTGATGCAAAGACAGGGCCCGTTCTAGTCATCCACTGAGTCTGTGACACAGAGACAGGGGACGGTCTACTCATCCACTGAGTCTGTGATCCAGAAACAGGGGGCGGTCTACTCATCCACTGACTCTGTGATCCAGAGACAGGGGGCGGTCTACTCATCTACTGTGTCTGTGATACAGAGACAGGGGGCTATCTACTCATCCCCTGAGTCTGTGATACAGAGACAGGGGGTGGTCTACTCATCCCCTGAGTTGGTGATACAAAGACAGGATGCGCTCTACTCATCCCTTGAGTCTGAGATACAGAGACAAGGGGCAGTTTACTCATACCCTGGGTCTGTGATGCAGAGGAAGGGGACGGTCTACTCATCCCCTGAGTCTGTGATCAAGAGACAGGGGGCGGTCTACTCATCCCCTGAGTCTGTGATCAAGAGACAGGGTGCGGTCTACTCATGCCCTGAGTCTGTGATACAGAGACAGGGGGGGGGTCTAGTCATCCCCTGAGTCTGTGATACAGAGACAGGGGGGGGTCTACTCATCCCCTGAGTCTGTGATGCAGAGACAGGGGGCGGTCTACTCATCCCCTGAGTCTGTGATGCAGAGACAGGGGGTGGTCTACTCATACACTGAGTCTGTGATGCAAAGACAGGGGGCGGTCTACACATCACCTGAGTCTGTGATACAGAGACAGGGGTCGGTCTACTCATCCACTGTGTCTGTGACACAGAGACAGGGGGCGGTCTACTCATTTACTGAGTCTGTGATACAGAAACAAGGGGCGGTCTACTCATCCACTGACTCTGTGATCCAGAGACAGGGGGCGGTTTACTCATCCACTGTGTCTGTGATACAGAGACAGGGGACGGTCTTCTCATCCACTGAGTCTGTGAGACAGAGACAGGGGGCGGTCCACTCATCCACTGTGTCTGTGATACAGAGACAGGGGGCGCTCTACTCATCCACTGTGTCTGTGATGCAGAGACAGGGGGCGGTCTACTCATCCCTTGACTCTGTGATACAGAGACAGGAGGCGGTCTACACATCCCCTGCGTCTATGATACAGAGACAGGGGGCGGTCTATTCATCCCCTGAGTCTTTGATACAGAGACAGGGGCCCGTCTTCTCATCCACTAAGTCTGTGATGCAGAGACAGGGGGCGGTCTACTCATTCCCTGAGTCTGTGATCCAGAAACAGGGGGTGGTCTACTCATCCCTTGAGTATGTGATACAGAGACAGGGGGGGGTCTACTCATCCACTGAGTCTGTGATACAGAGACAGGGGGCGGTCTACTCATTCCCTGAGTCTGTGATCCAGAAACAGGGGGTGGTCTACTCATCCCTTGAGTCTGTGATGCAGAGACAGGAGGCAGTCTACTCATCCTCTGAGTCTATGATACAGAGACAGAGGGCACTCTACTCATCCCCTGTGTCCATGATAGAGAGACAGGGGGCGCTCTACTTCTCCCCTGAGTCTATGATCGAGAGACAGCGGGCGCTCTACTCACCCCCTGAGTCTGTGATACAGAGACAGGGGGCGGTCTACTCATCCCCTGAGTCTTTGATACAGAGATAGGGGCCGGTCTTCTCATCCACTGAGTCTGTGATGCAGAGAAAGGGGACGGTCTACTCATCCCCTGAGTCTTTGATACAGAGACAGGGGCAGGTCTTCTCATCCACTGAGTCTGTGATACAGAGACAGGGGGCGGTCTACTCATCCCCTGAGTCTGTGAGACAAAGACAGGGGGTGCTCTACTCATCCCCTGAGTCTGTGATACAGAGACAGGGGGCGGTCTACTCATTCACTGAGTCTGCGAAACAGAAACAAGGGGCGGTCTACTCATCCACTGAATCTGTGATCCAGAGACAGGGGGCGGTCTTCTCATCCACTGTGTCTGTGATACAGAGACTGGGGGCGCTCTACTCAACCCCTGAGTATGTGATACAGAAACAGGGGGCGGTCTACTCATCCCCTGAGTCTATGATACATAGACAGGGGCGGTCTACTCATCCCCTGAGTCTATGATACATAGACAGGGGCGGTCTACTCATCCCCTGAGTCTATGATACAGAGACAGGGGGCGGTCTATTCATCCCCTGAGTCTTTGATACATAGACAGGGGCGGTCTACTCATCCCCTGAGTCTATGATACAGAGACAGGGGGCGGTCTTCTCATCCACTGAGTCTGTGATACAGAGACAGGGGGGCGGTCTACTCATCCACTGAGTCTGTGATACAGAGACAGGGGGCGGTCTACTCATTCCCTGAGTCTGTGATACAGAAACAGAGGGTGGTCTCCTCATCCCTTGAGTATGTGATGCAGAGACAGGGGGCGGTCTACTCATTCACTGAGTCTGCGAAACAGAAACAAGGGGCGGTCTACTCATCCACTGTGTCTGTGATACAGAGACAGGGGGCGGTCTTCCCATCCCCTGAGTCTTTGATACAGAGACAGGGGCGGTCTACTCATCCCCTGAGTCTATGATACAGAGACAGGGGGCGGTCTTCTCATCAACTGAGTCTGTGGTACAGAGACAGGGGGGCGGTCGACTCATCCACTGAGTCTGTGATACAGAGACAGGGGGCAATCTACTCATCCACTGAGTGTGTGATACAAAGACAGGGTACGGTCGACTCATCCCCTGAATCTGTGATGCGAAGACAGGGGGCGGACTACTCATCCCATGAGTCTGTGATACAGAGACAGGGGGTGGTCTACTCATCCACTGAGTGTATGATACAGAGACAGGGGGTGGTCTACTCATCCCATGAGTCTGTGATACAGAGACAGGGGGCCGTCTACTCATCCCCTGAGTATGTGATACAGAGAAATGGGGCAGTCTACTCATCCCCTGAGTCTGTGATACAGACAGGGGGCGGTCTACTCATCCCCTGAGTCTGTGATACAGACAGGGGGCGGTCTACTCATCCCCTGAGTCTGTGATACAGAGACAGGGGGCGGTCTACTCATCCCGTGATTGTGTGATACAGAGACAGGGGGCGGTGTAACCATCCCCCGAGTGAGTGAGACGGGGACAGGGGGCGGTCTAATCATCCCCTGAGTCTGTGAAGCAGAGACAGGGGGCGGTCTACTCATCCCCTGAGTCAGTGATACAAAGACAGGGGGCGGTCTACTCATCCCCTGCGTCTTTGATACAGAGTCAGGGGGCGGTCTACTCACCCCCTGAGTCTGTGAAACAGAGGCAGGGGGCGGTCCACTCACCCCCTGAGTCTGTGATACAGAGACAGGGGGCGGTTAACTCATCCCCTGAGTCTGTGATACAGAGACAGGGGGCGGTCTACTCATCCCCCAAGTTTGTGATATAGTGACAGGGAGCGGTCTACTCATTCCGTAAATTTGTGATACAGAGACAGGGGGTGGTCTACTCATCCCCTGAGTCAGTGATACAAAGACATCGGGCGGTTTACTCATCACCTATATTTGTGATACCGAGACAACGGGCAGTCTACTCAGCCCCAAAGTCCCTGAAATACAGACAGGGGCCAGTCTACTCATCCCCCGGGTCTATGAGACAGAGACTGGGGGAGATCTATTCAATCCTGAGTGTGTGACAGGGAGACAGGGGGCCGTCCACACATCCACTGAGTCTGTGATACTGAGACAGGAGGCGGTCTAATCATCCCGAGTCTGTTGTATAGAGAAAGGGGGCGGTCTACTCATTCCCCAAGTGTGTGATAAAGAGACAGGGGGTGGGGTCTACTCATCCCCTGAGTCTGTGATACAGAGACAGGGAACGGTTTACTTATCCACTAAATTTGTGATCCAGAGACAGGGAGCGGTCGACTCATCCCCTAAATTTGTGAGACAGAGACAGGGGGCGGTCGACTCATCCCATCAGTTTGTGAGACAGAGACAGGGGGCGGTCTACACATCCCCTAAATTTGTGAGACAGAGACAGGGGGCGGTCGACTCATCCCCTCAGTTTGTGAGACAGAGACAGGGGGCGGTCTACACATTCCCTAAATTTGTGATGCAGAGACAGGGGGCGGTCTAATCATCCCCTACACTTGTGATACAGAAACAGGGAGCGGTCTACTCAACCCCTGAGTCTGTGAGACAGAGACAGGGGGCGGTCTACTCATCCCCTGAGGTGGTGATACAAAGACAGGGGGCGGTCTACTCATCCCCTACACTTGTGATACAGAAACAGTGAGCGGTCTACTCATTCCCTAAATTTGTGATACAGAGACAGGGGGCGGTCTCCTCATCCCCTAAATTTGTGATACAGAGACAGGGAGCGGTCTACTCATCCCCTACACTTGTGATACAGAAACAGGGAGCGGTCTACTCATCCCCTGAGTCTGTGATACAGAGACAGGGGGCGGTCTACTCATCCCCCGAGTGTGTGATAAAACGACAGGGGGCGGTCTGCTCATCACCTGAGTCTGTGATACAGAGGAAGGGGACGGTCTACTCATCCCCTGAGTCTGTGATATAGAGACAGGGGGCGGTCTACTCATCCCCTGAGTCTGTGATACAGAGACAGGTGGGGGTCTACTCATCTCCTGAGTCTGTGATACAGAGTCAATGGGCGGTCTACTCATCCCCTGAGTCTGAGATAAAGAGACAAGGGGCAGTTTACTCATCCCCTGAGTGTGTGATACAAAGACAGGGTACGGTCGACTCATCCCCTGAATCTGTGATGCGAAGACAGGGGGCGGACTACTCATCCCATGAGTCTGTGATACAGAGACAGGGGGTGGTCTACTCATCCACTGAGTGTATGATACAGAGACAGGGGGTGGTCTACTCATCCCATGAGTCTGTGATACAGAGACAGGGGGCCGTCTACTCATCCCCTGAGTATGTGATACAGAGAAATGGGGCAGTCTACTCATCCCCTGAGTCTGTGATACAGACAGGGGGCGGTCTACTCATCCCCTGAGTCTGTGATACAGACAGGGGGCGGTCTACTCATCCCCTGAGTCTGTGATACAGAGACAGGGGGCGGTCTACTCATCCCGTGATTGTGTGATACAGAGACAGGGGGCGGTGTAACCATCCCCCGAGTGAGTGAGACGGGGACAGGGGGCGGTCTAATCATCCCCTGAGTCTGTGAAGCAGAGACAGGGGGCGGTCTACTCATCCCCTGAGTCAGTGATACAAAGACAGGGGGCGGTCTACTCATCCCCTGCGTCTTTGATACAGAGTCAGGGGGCGGTCTACTCACCCCCTGAGTCTGTGAAACAGAGGCAGGGGGCGGTCCACTCACCCCCTGAGTCTGTGATACAGAGACAGGGGGCGGTTAACTCATCCCCTGAGTCTGTGATACAGAGACAGGGGGCGGTCTACTCATCCCCCAAGTTTGTGATATAGTGACAGGGAGCGGTCTACTCATTCCGTAAATTTGTGATACAGAGACAGGGGGTGGTCTACTCATCCCCTGAGTCAGTGATACAAAGACATCGGGCGGTTTACTCATCACCTATATTTGTGATACCGAGACAACGGGCAGTCTACTCAGCCCCAAAGTCCCTGAAATACAGACAGGGGCCAGTCTACTCATCCCCCGGGTCTATGAGACAGAGACTGGGGGAGATCTATTCAATCCTGAGTGTGTGACAGGGAGACAGGGGGCCGTCCACACATCCACTGAGTCTGTGATACTGAGACAGGAGGCGGTCTAATCATCCCGAGTCTGTTGTATAGAGAAAGGGGGCGGTCTACTCATTCCCCAAGTGTGTGATAAAGAGACAGGGGGTGGGGTCTACTCATCCCCTGAGTCTGTGATACAGAGACAGGGAACGGTTTACTTATCCACTAAATTTGTGATCCAGAGACAGGGAGCGGTCGACTCATCCCCTAAATTTGTGAGACAGAGACAGGGGGCGGTCGACTCATCCCATCAGTTTGTGAGACAGAGACAGGGGGCGGTCTACACATCCCCTAAATTTGTGAGACAGAGACAGGGGGCGGTCGACTCATCCCCTCAGTTTGTGAGACAGAGACAGGGGGCGGTCTACACATTCCCTAAATTTGTGATGCAGAGACAGGGGGCGGTCTAATCATCCCCTACACTTGTGATACAGAAACAGGGAGCGGTCTACTCAACCCCTGAGTCTGTGAGACAGAGACAGGGGGCGGTCTACTCATCCCCTGAGGTGGTGATACAAAGACAGGGGGCGGTCTACTCATCCCCTACACTTGTGATACAGAAACAGTGAGCGGTCTACTCATTCCCTAAATTTGTGATACAGAGACAGGGGGCGGTCTCCTCATCCCCTAAATTTGTGATACAGAGACAGGGAGCGGTCTACTCATCCCCTACACTTGTGATACAGAAACAGGGAGCGGTCTACTCATCCCCTGAGTCTGTGATACAGAGACAGGGGGCGGTCTACTCATCCCCCGAGTGTGTGATAAAACGACAGGGGGCGGTCTGCTCATCACCTGAGTCTGTGATACAGAGGAAGGGGACGGTCTACTCATCCCCTGAGTCTGTGATATAGAGACAGGGGGCGGTCTACTCATCCCCTGAGTCTGTGATACAGAGACAGGTGGGGGTCTACTCATCTCCTGAGTCTGTGATACAGAGTCAATGGGCGGTCTACTCATCCCCTGAGTCTGAGATAAAGAGACAAGGGGCAGTTTACTCATCCCCTGAGTCTGTGATACAGAGACAGGGGGCGGTCTGCTCATTCCCTGAGTTTGTGATGCAGAGACATGGAGCGGTCTACTCATTCCCTAAATTTGTGATACAGAGACAGGGGGAAGTCTACTCAGCCCTAAAGTCCCTGAAATACAGACAGGGGCCAGTCTACTCATCACCCGGGTCTATGAGACAGAGACTGGGGGTGATCTATTCAATCCTGAGTTTGTGATAGAGAGACAGGGTGTGGTCTACTCATCCGCCGAGTGTGTGATTCAGAGACAGGAGGCGGTCGACTCATCCCGAGTTTGTTATACAGAGACAGGGGGCGGTATACTCATCCCCTGAGTCTGTCATACAGAGAAAGTGTGGGTTCTACTCATCCCCCGAGTATGTGATAAAGAGACAGGAGGCGGTCCAGTCATCCCCCGAGTATGTGATAAAGAGACAGGGGGCGGTCTACTCATTCCCTGAGTCTGTGATAAAGAGACAGGGGGCGGTCTACTCATTCCCTGAGTCTGTGATACAGAGACAAGGGGGGGTCTACTCATCCCCTGAGTCTGTGATGCAGAGACAGGGGGCGGTCGACTCATCCCCTGAGTCTGTGATGCAGAGACAGGGGGGGGTCTACTCATACACTGAGTCTGTGATGCAAAGACAGGGCCCGTTCTAGTCATCCACTGAGTCTGTGACACAGAGACAGGGGACGGTCTACTCATCCACTGAGTCTGTGATCCAGAAACAGGGGGCGGTCTACTCATCCACTGACTCTGTGATCCAGAGACAGGGGGCGGTCTACTCATCTACTGTGTCTGTGATACAGAGACAGGGGGCTATTAACTCATCCCCTGAGTCTGTGATACAGAGACAGGGGGTGGTCTACTCATCCCCTGAGTTGGTGATACAAAGACAGGAGGCGCTCTACTCATCCCTTGAGTATGTGATGCAGAGACAGGGGGCGGTCTATTCATCCCCTGAGTTTGTGATGCAGAGACAGGGGGCGGTCTACTCATTCCCTGAGTCTGAGATACAGAGACAAGGGGCAGTTTACTCATACCCTGGGTCTGTGATGCAGAGGAAGGGGACGGTCTACTCATCCCCTGAGTCTGTGATCAAGAGACAGGGTGCGGTCTACTCATCCCCTGAGTCTGTGATGCAGAGACAGGGGGCGGTCTACTCATCCCCTGAGTCTGTGATGCAGAGACAGGGGGTGGTCTACTCATACACTGAGTCTGTGATGCAAAGACAGGGGGCGGTCTACACATCACCTGAGTCTGTGATACAGAGACAGGGGTCGGTCTACTCATCCACTGTGTCTGTGACACAGAGACAGGGGGCGGTCTACTCATTTACTGAGTCTGTGATACAGAAACAAGGGGCGGTCTACTCATCCACTGACTCTGTGATCCAGAGACAGGGGGCGGTTTACTCATCCACTGTGTCTGTGATACAGAGACAGGGGACGGTCTTCTCATCCACTGAGTCTGTGAGACAGAGACAGGGGGCGGTCCACTCATCCACTGTGTCTGTGATACAGAGACAGGGGGCGCTCTACTCATCCACTGTGTCTGTGATGCAGAGACAGGGGGCGGTCTACTCATCCCTTGACTCTGTGATACAGAGACAGGAGGCGGTCTACACATCCCCTGCGTCTATGATACAGAGACAGGGGGCGGTCTATTCATCCCCTGAGTCTTTGATACAGAGACAGGGGCCCGTCTTCTCATCCACTAAGTCTGTGATGCAGAGACAGGGGGCGGTCTACTCATTCCCTGAGTCTGTGATCCAGAAACAGGGGGTGGTCTACTCATCCCTTGAGTATGTGATACAGAGACAGTGGGGGGTCTACTCATCCACTGAGTCTGTGATACAGAGACAGGGGGCGGTCTACTCATTCCCTGAGTCTGTGATCCAGAAACAGGGGGTGGTCTACTCATCCCTTGAGTCTGTGATGCAGAGACAGGAGGCAGTCTACTCATCCTCTGAGTCTATGATACAGAGACAGAGGGCACTCTACTCATCCCCTGTGTCCATGATAGAGAGACAGGGGGCGCTCTACTTCTCCCCTGAGTCTATGATCGAGAGACAGCGGGCGCTCTACTCACCCCCTGAGTCTGTGATACAGAGACAGGGGGCGGTCTATTCATCCCCTGAGTCTTTGATACAGAGATAGGGGCCGGTCTTCTCATCCACTGAGTCTGTGATGCAGAGAAAGGGGACGGTCTACTCATCCCCTGAGTCTTTGATACAGAGACAGGGGCAGGTCTTCTCATCCACTGAGTCTGTGATACAGAGACAGGGGGCGGTCTACTCATCCCCTGAGTCTGTGAGACAAAGACAGGGGGTGCTCTACTCATGCCCTGAGTCTGTGATACAGAGACAGGGGGCGGTCTACTCATTCACTGAGTCTGCGAAACAGAAACAAGGGGCGGTCTACTCATCCACTGAATCTGTGATCCAGAGACAGGGGGCGGTCTTCTCATCCACTGTGTCTGTGATACAGAGACTGGGGGCGCTCTACTCAACCCCTGAGTATGTGATACAGAAACAGGGGGCGGTCTACTCATCCCCTGAGTCTATGATACATAGACAGGGGCGGTCTACTCATCCCCTGAGTCTATGATACATAGACAGGGGCGGTCTACTCATCCCCTGAGTCTATGATACAGAGACAGGGGGCGGTCTATTCATCCCCTGAGTCTTTGATACATAGACAGGGGCGGTCTACTCATCCCCTGAGTCTGAGATAAAGAGACAAGGGGCAGTTTACTCATCCCCTGAGTCTGTGATACAGAGACAGGGGGCGGTCTGCTCATTCCCTGAGTTTGTGATGCAGAGACATGGAGCGGTCTACTCATTCCCTAAATTTGTGATACAGAGACAGGGGGAAGTCTACTCAGCCCTAAAGTCCCTGAAATACAGACAGGGGCCAGTCTACTCATCACCCGGGTCTATGAGACAGAGACTGGGGGTGATCTATTCAATCCTGAGTTTGTGATAGAGAGACAGGGTGTGGTCTACTCATCCGCCGAGTGTGTGATTCAGAGACAGGAGGCGGTCGACTCATCCCGAGTTTGTTATACAGAGACAGGGGGCGGTATACTCATCCCCTGAGTCTGTCATACAGAGAAAGTGTGGGTTCTACTCATCCCCCGAGTATGTGATAAAGAGACAGGAGGCGGTCCAGTCATCCCCCGAGTATGTGATAAAGAGACAGGGGGCGGTCTACTCATTCCCTGAGTCTGTGATAAAGAGACAGGGGGCGGTCTACTCATTCCCTGAGTCTGTGATACAGAGACAAGGGGGGGTCTACTCATCCCCTGAGTCTGTGATGCAGAGACAGGGGGCGGTCGACTCATCCCCTGAGTCTGTGATGCAGAGACAGGGGGGGGTCTACTCATACACTGAGTCTGTGATGCAAAGACAGGGCCCGTTCTAGTCATCCACTGAGTCTGTGACACAGAGACAGGGGACGGTCTACTCATCCACTGAGTCTGTGATCCAGAAACAGGGGGCGGTCTACTCATCCACTGACTCTGTGATCCAGAGACAGGGGGCGGTCTACTCATCTACTGTGTCTGTGATACAGAGACAGGGGGCTATCTACTCATCCCCTGAGTCTGTGATACAGAGACAGGGGGTGGTCTACTCATCCCCTGAGTTGGTGATACAAAGACAGGAGGCGCTCTACTCATCCCTTGAGTATGTGATGCAGAGACAGGGGGCGGTCTATTCATCCCCTGAGTTTGTGATGCAGAGACAGGGGGCGGTCTACTCATTCCCTGAGTCTGAGATACAGAGACAAGGGGCAGTTTACTCATACCCTGGGTCTGTGATGCAGAGGAAGGGGACGGTCTACTCATCCCCTGAGTCTGTGATCAAGAGACAGGGTGCGGTCTACTCATGCCCTGAGTCTGTGATACAGAGACAGGGGGGGGGTCTAGTCATCCCCTGAGTCTGTGATACAGAGACAGGGGGGGGTCTACTCATCCCCTGAGTCTGTGATGCAGAGACAGGGGGCGGTCTACTCATCCCCTGAGTCTGTGATGCAGAGACAGGGGGTGGTCTACTCATACACTGAGTCTGTGATGCAAAGACAGGGGGCGGTCTACACATCACCTGAGTCTGTGATACAGAGACAGGGGTCGGTCTACTCATCCACTGTGTCTGTGACACAGAGACAGGGGGCGGTCTACTCATTTACTGAGTCTGTGATACAGAAACAAGGGGCGGTCTACTCATCCACTGACTCTGTGATCCAGAGACAGGGGGCGGTTTACTCATCCACTGTGTCTGTGATACAGAGACAGGGGACGGTCTTCTCATCCACTGAGTCTGTGAGACAGAGACAGGGGGCGGTCCACTCATCCACTGTGTCTGTGATACAGAGACAGGGGGCGCTCTACTCATCCACTGTGTCTGTGATGCAGAGACAGGGGGCGGTCTACTCATCCCTTGACTCTGTGATACAGAGACAGGAGGCGGTCTACACATCCCCTGCGTCTATGATACAGAGACAGGGGGCGGTCTATTCATCCCCTGAGTCTTTGATACAGAGACAGGGGCCCGTCTTCTCATCCACTAAGTCTGTGATGCAGAGACAGGGGGCGGTCTACTCATTCCCTGAGTCTGTGATCCAGAAACAGGGGGTGGTCTACTCATCCCTTGAGTATGTGATACAGAGACAGGGGGGGGTCTACTCATCCACTGAGTCTGTGATACAGAGACAGGGGGCGGTCTACTCATTCCCTGAGTCTGTGATCCAGAAACAGGGGGTGGTCTACTCATCCCTTGAGTCTGTGATGCAGAGACAGGAGGCAGTCTACTCATCCTCTGAGTCTATGATACAGAGACAGAGGGCACTCTACTCATCCCCTGTGTCCATGATAGAGAGACAGGGGGCGCTCTACTTCTCCCCTGAGTCTATGATCGAGAGACAGCGGGCGCTCTACTCACCCCCTGAGTCTGTGATACAGAGACTGGGGGCGCTCTACTCAACCCCTGAGTATGTGATACAGAAACAGGGGGCGGTCTACTCATCCCCTGAGTCTATGATACATAGACAGGGGCGGTCTACTCATCCCCTGAGTCTATGATACATAGACAGGGGCGGTCTACTCATCCCCTGAGTCTATGATACAGAGACAGGGGGCGGTCTATTCATCCCCTGAGTCTTTGATACATAGACAGGGGCGGTCTACTCATCCCCTGAGTCTATGATACAGAGACAGGGGGCGGTCTTCTCATCCACTGAGTCTGTGATACAGAGACAGGGGGGCGGTCTACTCATCCACTGAGTCTGTGATACAGAGACAGGGGGCGGTCTACTCATTCCCTGAGTCTGTGATACAGAAACAGAGGGTGGTCTCCTCATCCCTTGAGTATGTGATGCAGAGACAGGGGGCGGTCTACTCATTCACTGAGTCTGCGAAACAGAAACAAGGGGCGGTCTACTCATCCACTGTGTCTGTGATACAGAGACAGGGGGCGGTCTTCCCATCCCCTGAGTCTTTGATACAGAGACAGGGGCGGTCTACTCATCCCCTGAGTCTATGATACAGAGACAGGGGGCGGTCTTCTCATCAACTGAGTCTGTGGTACAGAGACAGGGGGGCGGTCGACTCATCCACTGAGTCTGTGATACAGAGACAGGGGGCAATCTACTCATCCACTGAGTGTGTGATACAAAGACAGGGTACGGTCGACTCATCCCCTGAATCTGTGATGCGAAGACAGGGGGCGGACTACTCATCCCATGAGTCTGTGATACAGAGACAGGGGGTGGTCTACTCATCCACTGAGTGTATGATACAGAGACAGGGGGTGGTCTACTCATCCCATGAGTCTGTGATACAGAGACAGGGGGCCGTCTACTCATCCCCTGAGTATGTGATACAGAGAAATGGGGCAGTCTACTCATCCCCTGAGTCTGTGATACAGACAGGGGGCGGTCTACTCATCCCCTGAGTCTGTGATACAGACAGGGGGCGGTCTACTCATCCCCTGAGTCTGTGATACAGAGACAGGGGGCGGTCTACTCATCCCGTGATTGTGTGATACAGAGACAGGGGGCGGTGTAACCATCCCCCGAGTGAGTGAGACGGGGACAGGGGGCGGTCTAATCATCCCCTGAGTCTGTGAAGCAGAGACAGGGGGCGGTCTACTCATCCCCTGAGTCAGTGATACAAAGACAGGGGGCGGTCTACTCATCCCCTGCGTCTTTGATACAGAGTCAGGGGGCGGTCTACTCACCCCCTGAGTCTGTGAAACAGAGGCAGGGGGCGGTCCACTCACCCCCTGAGTCTGTGATACAGAGACAGGGGGCGGTTAACTCATCCCCTGAGTCTGTGATACAGAGACAGGGGGCGGTCTACTCATCCCCCAAGTTTGTGATATAGTGACAGGGAGCGGTCTACTCATTCCGTAAATTTGTGATACAGAGACAGGGGGTGGTCTACTCATCCCCTGAGTCAGTGATACAAAGACATCGGGCGGTTTACTCATCACCTATATTTGTGATACCGAGACAACGGGCAGTCTACTCAGCCCCAAAGTCCCTGAAATACAGACAGGGGCCAGTCTACTCATCCCCCGGGTCTATGAGACAGAGACTGGGGGAGATCTATTCAATCCTGAGTGTGTGACAGGGAGACAGGGGGCCGTCCACACATCCACTGAGTCTGTGATACTGAGACAGGAGGCGGTCTAATCATCCCGAGTCTGTTGTATAGAGAAAGGGGGCGGTCTACTCATTCCCCAAGTGTGTGATAAAGAGACAGGGGGTGGGGTCTACTCATCCCCTGAGTCTGTGATACAGAGACAGGGAACGGTTTACTTATCCACTAAATTTGTGATCCAGAGACAGGGAGCGGTCGACTCATCCCCTAAATTTGTGAGACAGAGACAGGGGGCGGTCGACTCATCCCATCAGTTTGTGAGACAGAGACAGGGGGCGGTCTACACATCCCCTAAATTTGTGAGACAGAGACAGGGGGCGGTCGACTCATCCCCTCAGTTTGTGAGACAGAGACAGGGGGCGGTCTACACATTCCCTAAATTTGTGATGCAGAGACAGGGGGCGGTCTAATCATCCCCTACACTTGTGATACAGAAACAGGGAGCGGTCTACTCAACCCCTGAGTCTGTGAGACAGAGACAGGGGGCGGTCTACTCATCCCCTGAGGTGGTGATACAAAGACAGGGGGCGGTCTACTCATCCCCTACACTTGTGATACAGAAACAGTGAGCGGTCTACTCATTCCCTAAATTTGTGATACAGAGACAGGGGGCGGTCTCCTCATCCCCTAAATTTGTGATACAGAGACAGGGAGCGGTCTACTCATCCCCTACACTTGTGATACAGAAACAGGGAGCGGTCTACTCATCCCCTGAGTCTGTGATACAGAGACAGGGGGCGGTCTACTCATCCCCCGAGTGTGTGATAAAACGACAGGGGGCGGTCTGCTCATCACCTGAGTCTGTGATACAGAGGAAGGGGACGGTCTACTCATCCCCTGAGTCTGTGATATAGAGACAGGGGGCGGTCTACTCATCCCCTGAGTCTGTGATACAGAGACAGGTGGGGGTCTACTCATCTCCTGAGTCTGTGATACAGAGTCAATGGGCGGTCTACTCATCCCCTGAGTCTGAGATAAAGAGACAAGGGGCAGTTTACTCATCCCCTGAGTGTGTGATACAAAGACAGGGTACGGTCGACTCATCCCCTGAATCTGTGATGCGAAGACAGGGGGCGGACTACTCATCCCATGAGTCTGTGATACAGAGACAGGGGGTGGTCTACTCATCCACTGAGTGTATGATACAGAGACAGGGGGTGGTCTACTCATCCCATGAGTCTGTGATACAGAGACAGGGGGCCGTCTACTCATCCCCTGAGTATGTGATACAGAGAAATGGGGCAGTCTACTCATCCCCTGAGTCTGTGATACAGACAGGGGGCGGTCTACTCATCCCCTGAGTCTGTGATACAGACAGGGGGCGGTCTACTCATCCCCTGAGTCTGTGATACAGAGACAGGGGGCGGTCTACTCATCCCGTGATTGTGTGATACAGAGACAGGGGGCGGTGTAACCATCCCCCGAGTGAGTGAGACGGGGACAGGGGGCGGTCTAATCATCCCCTGAGTCTGTGAAGCAGAGACAGGGGGCGGTCTACTCATCCCCTGAGTCAGTGATACAAAGACAGGGGGCGGTCTACTCATCCCCTGCGTCTTTGATACAGAGTCAGGGGGCGGTCTACTCACCCCCTGAGTCTGTGAAACAGAGGCAGGGGGCGGTCCACTCACCCCCTGAGTCTGTGATACAGAGACAGGGGGCGGTTAACTCATCCCCTGAGTCTGTGATACAGAGACAGGGGGCGGTCTACTCATCCCCCAAGTTTGTGATATAGTGACAGGGAGCGGTCTACTCATTCCGTAAATTTGTGATACAGAGACAGGGGGTGGTCTACTCATCCCCTGAGTCAGTGATACAAAGACATCGGGCGGTTTACTCATCACCTATATTTGTGATACCGAGACAACGGGCAGTCTACTCAGCCCCAAAGTCCCTGAAATACAGACAGGGGCCAGTCTACTCATCCCCCGGGTCTATGAGACAGAGACTGGGGGAGATCTATTCAATCCTGAGTGTGTGACAGGGAGACAGGGGGCCGTCCACACATCCACTGAGTCTGTGATACTGAGACAGGAGGCGGTCTAATCATCCCGAGTCTGTTGTATAGAGAAAGGGGGCGGTCTACTCATTCCCCAAGTGTGTGATAAAGAGACAGGGGGTGGGGTCTACTCATCCCCTGAGTCTGTGATACAGAGACAGGGAACGGTTTACTTATCCACTAAATTTGTGATCCAGAGACAGGGAGCGGTCGACTCATCCCCTAAATTTGTGAGACAGAGACAGGGGGCGGTCGACTCATCCCATCAGTTTGTGAGACAGAGACAGGGGGCGGTCTACACATCCCCTAAATTTGTGAGACAGAGACAGGGGGCGGTCGACTCATCCCCTCAGTTTGTGAGACAGAGACAGGGGGCGGTCTACACATTCCCTAAATTTGTGATGCAGAGACAGGGGGCGGTCTAATCATCCCCTACACTTGTGATACAGAAACAGGGAGCGGTCTACTCAACCCCTGAGTCTGTGAGACAGAGACAGGGGGCGGTCTACTCATCCCCTGAGGTGGTGATACAAAGACAGGGGGCGGTCTACTCATCCCCTACACTTGTGATACAGAAACAGTGAGCGGTCTACTCATTCCCTAAATTTGTGATACAGAGACAGGGGGCGGTCTCCTCATCCCCTAAATTTGTGATACAGAGACAGGGAGCGGTCTACTCATCCCCTACACTTGTGATACAGAAACAGGGAGCGGTCTACTCATCCCCTGAGTCTGTGATACAGAGACAGGGGGCGGTCTACTCATCCCCCGAGTGTGTGATAAAACGACAGGGGGCGGTCTGCTCATCACCTGAGTCTGTGATACAGAGGAAGGGGACGGTCTACTCATCCCCTGAGTCTGTGATATAGAGACAGGGGGCGGTCTACTCATCCCCTGAGTCTGTGATACAGAGACAGGTGGGGGTCTACTCATCTCCTGAGTCTGTGATACAGAGTCAATGGGCGGTCTACTCATCCCCTGAGTCTGAGATAAAGAGACAAGGGGCAGTTTACTCATCCCCTGAGTCTGTGATACAGAGACAGGGGGCGGTCTGCTCATTCCCTGAGTTTGTGATGCAGAGACATGGAGCGGTCTACTCATTCCCTAAATTTGTGATACAGAGACAGGGGGAAGTCTACTCAGCCCTAAAGTCCCTGAAATACAGACAGGGGCCAGTCTACTCATCACCCGGGTCTATGAGACAGAGACTGGGGGTGATCTATTCAATCCTGAGTTTGTGATAGAGAGACAGGGTGTGGTCTACTCATCCGCCGAGTGTGTGATTCAGAGACAGGAGGCGGTCGACTCATCCCGAGTTTGTTATACAGAGACAGGGGGCGGTATACTCATCCCCTGAGTCTGTCATACAGAGAAAGTGTGGGTTCTACTCATCCCCCGAGTATGTGATAAAGAGACAGGAGGCGGTCCAGTCATCCCCCGAGTATGTGATAAAGAGACAGGGGGCGGTCTACTCATTCCCTGAGTCTGTGATAAAGAGACAGGGGGCGGTCTACTCATTCCCTGAGTCTGTGATACAGAGACAAGGGGGGGTCTACTCATCCCCTGAGTCTGTGATGCAGAGACAGGGGGCGGTCGACTCATCCCCTGAGTCTGTGATGCAGAGACAGGGGGGGGTCTACTCATACACTGAGTCTGTGATGCAAAGACAGGGCCCGTTCTAGTCATCCACTGAGTCTGTGACACAGAGACAGGGGACGGTCTACTCATCCACTGAGTCTGTGATCCAGAAACAGGGGGCGGTCTACTCATCCACTGACTCTGTGATCCAGAGACAGGGGGCGGTCTACTCATCTACTGTGTCTGTGATACAGAGACAGGGGGCTATTAACTCATCCCCTGAGTCTGTGATACAGAGACAGGGGGTGGTCTACTCATCCCCTGAGTTGGTGATACAAAGACAGGAGGCGCTCTACTCATCCCTTGAGTATGTGATGCAGAGACAGGGGGCGGTCTATTCATCCCCTGAGTTTGTGATGCAGAGACAGGGGGCGGTCTACTCATTCCCTGAGTCTGAGATACAGAGACAAGGGGCAGTTTACTCATACCCTGGGTCTGTGATGCAGAGGAAGGGGACGGTCTACTCATCCCCTGAGTCTGTGATCAAGAGACAGGGTGCGGTCTACTCATCCCCTGAGTCTGTGATGCAGAGACAGGGGGCGGTCTACTCATCCCCTGAGTCTGTGATGCAGAGACAGGGGGTGGTCTACTCATACACTGAGTCTGTGATGCAAAGACAGGGGGCGGTCTACACATCACCTGAGTCTGTGATACAGAGACAGGGGTCGGTCTACTCATCCACTGTGTCTGTGACACAGAGACAGGGGGCGGTCTACTCATTTACTGAGTCTGTGATACAGAAACAAGGGGCGGTCTACTCATCCACTGACTCTGTGATCCAGAGACAGGGGGCGGTTTACTCATCCACTGTGTCTGTGATACAGAGACAGGGGACGGTCTTCTCATCCACTGAGTCTGTGAGACAGAGACAGGGGGCGGTCCACTCATCCACTGTGTCTGTGATACAGAGACAGGGGGCGCTCTACTCATCCACTGTGTCTGTGATGCAGAGACAGGGGGCGGTCTACTCATCCCTTGACTCTGTGATACAGAGACAGGAGGCGGTCTACACATCCCCTGCGTCTATGATACAGAGACAGGGGGCGGTCTATTCATCCCCTGAGTCTTTGATACAGAGACAGGGGCCCGTCTTCTCATCCACTAAGTCTGTGATGCAGAGACAGGGGGCGGTCTACTCATTCCCTGAGTCTGTGATCCAGAAACAGGGGGTGGTCTACTCATCCCTTGAGTATGTGATACAGAGACAGTGGGGGGTCTACTCATCCACTGAGTCTGTGATACAGAGACAGGGGGCGGTCTACTCATTCCCTGAGTCTGTGATCCAGAAACAGGGGGTGGTCTACTCATCCCTTGAGTCTGTGATGCAGAGACAGGAGGCAGTCTACTCATCCTCTGAGTCTATGATACAGAGACAGAGGGCACTCTACTCATCCCCTGTGTCCATGATAGAGAGACAGGGGGCGCTCTACTTCTCCCCTGAGTCTATGATCGAGAGACAGCGGGCGCTCTACTCACCCCCTGAGTCTGTGATACAGAGACAGGGGGCGGTCTATTCATCCCCTGAGTCTTTGATACAGAGATAGGGGCCGGTCTTCTCATCCACTGAGTCTGTGATGCAGAGAAAGGGGACGGTCTACTCATCCCCTGAGTCTTTGATACAGAGACAGGGGCAGGTCTTCTCATCCACTGAGTCTGTGATACAGAGACAGGGGGCGGTCTACTCATCCCCTGAGTCTGTGAGACAAAGACAGGGGGTGCTCTACTCATGCCCTGAGTCTGTGATACAGAGACAGGGGGCGGTCTACTCATTCACTGAGTCTGCGAAACAGAAACAAGGGGCGGTCTACTCATCCACTGAATCTGTGATCCAGAGACAGGGGGCGGTCTTCTCATCCACTGTGTCTGTGATACAGAGACTGGGGGCGCTCTACTCAACCCCTGAGTATGTGATACAGAAACAGGGGGCGGTCTACTCATCCCCTGAGTCTATGATACATAGACAGGGGCGGTCTACTCATCCCCTGAGTCTATGATACATAGACAGGGGCGGTCTACTCATCCCCTGAGTCTATGATACAGAGACAGGGGGCGGTCTATTCATCCCCTGAGTCTTTGATACATAGACAGGGGCGGTCTACTCATCCCCTGAGTCTGAGATAAAGAGACAAGGGGCAGTTTACTCATCCCCTGAGTCTGTGATACAGAGACAGGGGGCGGTCTGCTCATTCCCTGAGTTTGTGATGCAGAGACATGGAGCGGTCTACTCATTCCCTAAATTTGTGATACAGAGACAGGGGGAAGTCTACTCAGCCCTAAAGTCCCTGAAATACAGACAGGGGCCAGTCTACTCATCACCCGGGTCTATGAGACAGAGACTGGGGGTGATCTATTCAATCCTGAGTTTGTGATAGAGAGACAGGGTGTGGTCTACTCATCCGCCGAGTGTGTGATTCAGAGACAGGAGGCGGTCGACTCATCCCGAGTTTGTTATACAGAGACAGGGGGCGGTATACTCATCCCCTGAGTCTGTCATACAGAGAAAGTGTGGGTTCTACTCATCCCCCGAGTATGTGATAAAGAGACAGGAGGCGGTCCAGTCATCCCCCGAGTATGTGATAAAGAGACAGGGGGCGGTCTACTCATTCCCTGAGTCTGTGATAAAGAGACAGGGGGCGGTCTACTCATTCCCTGAGTCTGTGATACAGAGACAAGGGGGGGTCTACTCATCCCCTGAGTCTGTGATGCAGAGACAGGGGGCGGTCGACTCATCCCCTGAGTCTGTGATGCAGAGACAGGGGGGGGTCTACTCATACACTGAGTCTGTGATGCAAAGACAGGGCCCGTTCTAGTCATCCACTGAGTCTGTGACACAGAGACAGGGGACGGTCTACTCATCCACTGAGTCTGTGATCCAGAAACAGGGGGCGGTCTACTCATCCACTGACTCTGTGATCCAGAGACAGGGGGCGGTCTACTCATCTACTGTGTCTGTGATACAGAGACAGGGGGCTATCTACTCATCCCCTGAGTCTGTGATACAGAGACAGGGGGTGGTCTACTCATCCCCTGAGTTGGTGATACAAAGACAGGAGGCGCTCTACTCATCCCTTGAGTATGTGATGCAGAGACAGGGGGCGGTCTATTCATCCCCTGAGTTTGTGATGCAGAGACAGGGGGCGGTCTACTCATTCCCTGAGTCTGAGATACAGAGACAAGGGGCAGTTTACTCATACCCTGGGTCTGTGATGCAGAGGAAGGGGACGGTCTACTCATCCCCTGAGTCTGTGATCAAGAGACAGGGTGCGGTCTACTCATGCCCTGAGTCTGTGATACAGAGACAGGGGGGGGGTCTAGTCATCCCCTGAGTCTGTGATACAGAGACAGGGGGGGGTCTACTCATCCCCTGAGTCTGTGATGCAGAGACAGGGGGCGGTCTACTCATCCCCTGAGTCTGTGATGCAGAGACAGGGGGTGGTCTACTCATACACTGAGTCTGTGATGCAAAGACAGGGGGCGGTCTACACATCACCTGAGTCTGTGATACAGAGACAGGGGTCGGTCTACTCATCCACTGTGTCTGTGACACAGAGACAGGGGGCGGTCTACTCATTTACTGAGTCTGTGATACAGAAACAAGGGGCGGTCTACTCATCCACTGACTCTGTGATCCAGAGACAGGGGGCGGTTTACTCATCCACTGTGTCTGTGATACAGAGACAGGGGACGGTCTTCTCATCCACTGAGTCTGTGAGACAGAGACAGGGGGCGGTCCACTCATCCACTGTGTCTGTGATACAGAGACAGGGGGCGCTCTACTCATCCACTGTGTCTGTGATGCAGAGACAGGGGGCGGTCTACTCATCCCTTGACTCTGTGATACAGAGACAGGAGGCGGTCTACACATCCCCTGCGTCTATGATACAGAGACAGGGGGCGGTCTATTCATCCCCTGAGTCTTTGATACAGAGACAGGGGCCCGTCTTCTCATCCACTAAGTCTGTGATGCAGAGACAGGGGGCGGTCTACTCATTCCCTGAGTCTGTGATCCAGAAACAGGGGGTGGTCTACTCATCCCTTGAGTATGTGATACAGAGACAGGGGGGGGTCTACTCATCCACTGAGTCTGTGATACAGAGACAGGGGGCGGTCTACTCATTCCCTGAGTCTGTGATCCAGAAACAGGGGGTGGTCTACTCATCCCTTGAGTCTGTGATGCAGAGACAGGAGGCAGTCTACTCATCCTCTGAGTCTATGATACAGAGACAGAGGGCACTCTACTCATCCCCTGTGTCCATGATAGAGAGACAGGGGGCGCTCTACTTCTCCCCTGAGTCTATGATCGATAGACAGCGGGCGCTCTACTCACCCCCTGAGTCTGTGATACAGAGACAGGGGGCGGTCTATTCATCCCCTGAGTCTTTGATACAGAGATAGGGGCCGGTCTTCTCATCCACTGAGTCTGTGATGCAGAGAAAGGGGACGGTCTACTCATCCCCTGAGTCTTTGATACAGAGATAGGGGCCGGTCTTCTCATCCACTGAGTCTGTGATGCAGAGAAAGGGGACGGTCTACTCATCCCCTGAGTCTTTGATACAGAGACAGGGGCAGGTCTTCTCATCCACTGAGTCTGTGATACAGAGACAGGGGGCGCTCTACTCATGCCCTGAGTCTGTGATACAGAGACAGGGGGCGGTCTACTCATTCACTGAGTCTGCGAAACAGAAACAAGGGGCGGTCTACTCATCCACTGAATCTGTGATCCAGAGACAGGGGGCGGTCTTCTCATCCACTGTGTCTGTGATACAGAGACTGGGGGCGCTCTACTCAACCCCTGAGTATGTGATACAGAAACAGGGGGCGGTCTACTCATCCCCTGAGTCTATGATACATAGACAGGGGCGGTCTACTCATCCCCTGAGTCTATGATACATAGACAGGGGCGGTCTACTCATCCCCTGAGTCTATGATACAGAGACAGGGGGCGCTCTATTCATCCCCTGAGTCTTTGATACATAGACAGGGGCGGTCTACTCATCCCCTGAGTCTATGATACAGAGACAGGGGGCGGTCTTCTCATCCACTGAGTCTGTGATACAGAGACAGGGGGGCGGTCTACTCATCCACTGAGTCTGTGATACAGAGACAGGGGGCGGTCTACTCATTCCCTGAGTCTGTGATACAGAAACAGAGGGTGGTCTACTCATCCCTTGAGTATGTGATGCAGAGACAGGGGGCGGTCTACTCATTCACTGAGTCTGCGAAACAGAAACAAGGGGCGGTCTACTCATCCACTGAATCTGTGATACAGAGACAGGGGGTGGTCTACTCATCCACTGTGTCTGTGATACAGAGACAGGGGGCGGTCCAGTCATCCCCCGAGTATGTGATAAAGAGACAGGGGGCGGTCTACTCATTCCCTGAGTCTGTGATAAAGAGACAGGGGGCGGTCTACTCATTCCCTGAGTCTGTGATACAGAGACAAGGGGGGGTCTACTCATCCCCTGAGTCTGTGATGCAGAGACAGGGGGCGGTCGACTCATCCCCTGAGTCTGTGATGCAGAGACAGGGGGGGGTCTACTCATACACTGAGTCTGTGATGCAAAGACAGGGCCCGTTCTAGTCATCCACTGAGTCTGTGACACAGAGACAGGGGACGGTCTACTCATCCACTGAGTCTGTGATCCAGAAACAGGGGGCGGTCTACTCATCCACTGACTCTGTGATCCAGAGACAGGGGGCGGTCTACTCATCTACTGTGTCTGTGATACAGAGACAGGGGGCTATCTACTCATCCCCTGAGTCTGTGATACAGAGACAGGGGGTGGTCTACTCATCCCCTGAGTTGGTGATACAAAGACAGGAGGCGCTCTACTCATCCCTTGAGTATGTGATGCAGAGACAGGGGGCGGTCTATTCATCCCCTGAGTTTGTGATGCAGAGACAGGGGGCGGTCTACTCATTCCCTGAGTCTGAGATACAGAGACAAGGGGCAGTTTACTCATACCCTGGGTCTGTGATGCAGAGGAAGGGGACGGTCTACTCATCCCCTGAGTCTGTGATCAAGAGACAGGGTGCGGTCTACTCATGCCCTGAGTCTGTGATACAGAGACAGGGGGGGGGTCTAGTCATCCCCTGAGTCTGTGATACAGAGACAGGGGGGGGTCTACTCATCCCCTGAGTCTGTGATGCAGAGACAGGGGGCGGTCTACTCATCCCCTGAGTCTGTGATGCAGAGACAGGGGGTGGTCTACTCATACACTGAGTCTGTGATGCAAAGACAGGGGGCGGTCTACACATCACCTGAGTCTGTGATACAGAGACAGGGGTCGGTCTACTCATCCACTGTGTCTGTGACACAGAGACAGGGGGCGGTCTACTCATTTACTGAGTCTGTGATACAGAAACAAGGGGCGGTCTACTCATCCACTGACTCTGTGATCCAGAGACAGGGGGCGGTTTACTCATCCACTGTGTCTGTGATACAGAGACAGGGGACGGTCTTCTCATCCACTGAGTCTGTGAGACAGAGACAGGGGGCGGTCCACTCATCCACTGTGTCTGTGATACAGAGACAGGGGGCGCTCTACTCATCCACTGTGTCTGTGATGCAGAGACAGGGGGCGGTCTACTCATCCCTTGACTCTGTGATACAGAGACAGGAGGCGGTCTACACATCCCCTGCGTCTATGATACAGAGACAGGGGGCGGTCTATTCATCCCCTGAGTCTTTGATACAGAGACAGGGGCCCGTCTTCTCATCCACTAAGTCTGTGATGCAGAGACAGGGGGCGGTCTACTCATTCCCTGAGTCTGTGATCCAGAAACAGGGGGTGGTCTACTCATCCCTTGAGTATGTGATACAGAGACAGGGGGGGGTCTACTCATCCACTGAGTCTGTGATACAGAGACAGGGGGCGGTCTACTCATTCCCTGAGTCTGTGATCCAGAAACAGGGGGTGGTCTACTCATCCCTTGAGTCTGTGATGCAGAGACAGGAGGCAGTCTACTCATCCTCTGAGTCTATGATACAGAGACAGAGGGCACTCTACTCATCCCCTGTGTCCATGATAGAGAGACAGGGGGCGCTCTACTTCTCCCCTGAGTCTATGATCGAGAGACAGCGGGCGCTCTACTCACCCCCTGAGTCTGTGATACAGAGACAGGGGGCGGTCTATTCATCCCCTGAGTCTTTGATACAGAGATAGGGGCCGGTCTTCTCATCCACTGAGTCTGTGATGCAGAGAAAGGGGACGGTCTACTCATCCCCTGAGTCTTTGATACAGAGATAGGGGCCGGTCTTCTCATCCACTGAGTCTGTGATGCAGAGAAAGGGGACGGTCTACTCATCCCCTGAGTCTTTGATACAGAGACAGGGGCAGGTCTTCTCATCCACTGAGTCTGTGATACAGAGACAGGGGGCGCTCTACTCATGCCCTGAGTCTGTGATACAGAGACAGGGGGCGGTCTACTCATTCACTGAGTCTGCGAAACAGAAACAAGGGGCGGTCTACTCATCCACTGAATCTGTGATCCAGAGACAGGGGGCGGTCTTCTCATCCACTGTGTCTGTGATACAGAGACTGGGGGCGCTCTACTCAACCCCTGAGTATGTGATACAGAAACAGGGGGCGGTCTACTCATCCCCTGAGTCTATGATACATAGACAGGGGCGGTCTACTCATCCCCTGAGTCTATGATACATAGACAGGGGCGGTCTACTCATCCCCTGAGTCTATGATACAGAGACAGGGGGCGCTCTATTCATCCCCTGAGTCTTTGATACATAGACAGGGGCGGTCTACTCATCCCCTGAGTCTATGATACAGAGACAGGGGGCGGTCTTCTCATCCACTGAGTCTGTGATACAGAGACAGGGGGGCGGTCTACTCATCCACTGAGTCTGTGATACAGAGACAGGGGGCGGTCTACTCATTCCCTGAGTCTGTGATACAGAAACAGAGGGTGGTCTACTCATCCCTTGAGTATGTGATGCAGAGACAGGGGGCGGTCTACTCATTCACTGAGTCTGCGAAACAGAAACAAGGGGCGGTCTACTCATCCACTGAATCTGTGATACAGAGACAGGGGGTGGTCTACTCATCCACTGTGTCTGTGATACAGAGACAGGGGGCGGTCTTCCCATCCCCTGAGTCTTTGATACAGAGACAGGGGGAGCTCTACTCATCCCCTGGCACTATGATAGTGAGACAGGGGGCGGTCATCTCATCCCCTGAGTCTATGATCGAGAGACAGGGGGCGGCCTACTCATCCCCTGAGTCTGTGACACAAAGACAGGGGGCTGTCTAATCATCTCCTGAGTCTGTGATACAGAGACAGGAGGCGGTCAACTCATCCCTTGAGTCAGTGATACAGAGACAGGAGGCTGTCTAATCATCCCCTGAGTCTGGGATCCAGAGACAGGGGGCGCTCTACCCATCCCCTGAGTCTGTGATGCAGAGACAGGGGGCGCTCTACTCATCCCCTGAGTCTGGGATGCAGAGACAGGGGGCGGTCTACTCATCCCCTGCGTCTTTGATACAGAGACAGGGGCCGGTCTACTCATCCACTGACTCTGTGATACAGAGACAGGGGGCGGTCTACTCATCCACGGAGTCTGTGATACAGAGACAGGGGACGATCTACTCACCTCCTGAGTCTGTGATGCAGAGACAGGGGACGGTCTACTCATCCCCTAAATATGTGAAACCGAGACAGGGGGCAGTCTGCTCAGCCCAAAAGTCCCTGAAATACAGAAAGGGGCCAGTCTACTCATCCCCCGGGTCTATGAGACAGAGACTGGGTAAGATCTATTCAATCCTGAGTGTGTGATAGAGAGACAGGGGGTGGTCTACTCATCTCCTGAGTCTGTGATACTGAGACGGGAGGCGGTCTAATCATCCCCAGTCTGTGATACAGAGACAGGGGGCGCTCTACTCATCTGCTGAGTCCATGATAGAGAGACAGGGGGCGCTCTACTCATCATCTGAGTCTATGATCGAGAGACAGGGGGCGGTCTACTCATTCCTTGAGTCTGTGATACAGAGACAGGGGGCGCTCTACTCATCCCCTGAGTCGGTGATACAGAGACAGGGGGCGCTCTACTCATCCCCTGAGTCCATGATGGAGAGACAGGGGGCGGTCTCCTCATCCCCTGAGTCTGTGGTACAAAGACAGGGGGCGGTCTACTCATCCACGGAGTCTGTGACACAGAGACAGGGGACGGTCTACTCATCCCATGACTCTGTGATACAGAGACAGGGGGCGGTGTAACCATCCCCCAAGTGTTTGAGACAGGGACAGGGGGCGGTCTACTCATAACCTGAGTCTGTGATACAAAGACAGTGTGCGGTCTACTCAACCCTTGTGTCTGTGATATAGAGACAGGAGGCTCTCTAATCATCCCCTTATTCTGTGATGCAGAGACAGGAGGCTCTCTAATCATCCCCTTATTCTGTGATGCAGAGACAGGAGGCTGTCGACTCATCCTGAGTCTGTTATACAGAGACAGGGGGCGGTCCACTCATTCCCTGTGTCTGTGAAACTGTGACAGGGAGCGGTCTACTCATCCCCTGATGTGTGTGATGCAGAGAAAGGGGGCAGTCTACTCATCCCCTGAGTCTGAGATACAGAGACAAGGGGCGGTCTACTCAACCCCTGAGTTTGTGATACAGAGACAGGGAGCGGTCTACTCATCCCCCGAGTGAGTGATACAGAGAAATGGGGCATTCTACTCATCCCCTGGGTCTGTGATACAGACGAAGGGGGCAGTCTACTCATCCACTGAGTCTGTGATACCGAAACAGGGGGCGGTCTACTCATCCCCTGAGTCTGTGATACAGCGACAGGGGGCCGTCTACTCATCCCCTGAATCAATGATACAGAGACAGGGGGCGGTCTACTCATCCCCTGAGTCTGTGATACAGAGACAGGGGACCGTCTACTCATCCCCTGAATCAATGATACAGAGACAGGGGGCGGTCTACTCATCTCGTGAGTGTGTGACACAGAGACAGGGGGCGGTGTAACCATCCCCCGAGTGTGCGAGACGGGGACAGGGGGCGGTCTGCTCATCCACTGACTCTGTGATACAGAGACAGGTGGCGGTCTACTCATCCACTGAGTCTGTGATACAGAGACAGGGGGCGCTCTGCTCATCCCCTGAGTATGTAATGCAGAGACAGGGGACGGTCTACTCATCCACTGACTCTGAGATACAGAGACAGGGGGCAGTCTACTCATCCACTGAGTCTTTGATACAGAGCCAGGGGGCGCTCTACTCATCCCCTGAGTCCATGAGAGAGAGACAGGAGGCGGTCTACTCATCCCCTGAGTCTGTGATACAGAGACAGGGGGCGGTCATCTCATCCCCTGAGTCGATGATAGAGAGACAGGGGGCGCTCTCCTCATCCCCGGGCACTATGACAGAGAGACAGGGGGCGGTCTACTCATCCCCTGAGTCTGTGATACAAAGACAGGGGGCTTTCTAATCATCCCCTGAGTCCGTGATGCAGAGACAGGAGGCGGTCAACTCATCCCTTGAGTCTGTGACACAGAGACAGGAGGCTGTCTAATCATCCACTGAGTCTGTGATGCAGAGACAGGGGGCACTCTACTCATCCCCTGAGTCTGAGATACAAAGACAGGGGGCGCTCGACTCATCCCCTGAGTCTTTGATTCAGGGACAGGGGCCGGTCAACTCATCTCCTGAGTCTGTGACACAGAGACAGAGGGCGCTCTACTCATCTCCTGAGTCTGTGATTCAGAGACAGGGGGCGCTCTACTCATCATCTGAGTCTATGATAGAGAGACAGGGGGCGCTCTACTCATCCCCTGAGTCCATGATGGAGAGACAGGGGGCGGTCTACTCATCCCCTGAGTCTGTGATACAAAGACAGGGGACGATCTACTCATCTCCTGAGTCTGTGATGCAGAGACAGGGGACGGTCTACTCATCCCCTGAGTCTGTGATACAGAGACAGGGGGCGGACTACTCATCTCCTGAGTCTGTGATGCAGAGACAGGGGACGGTCTACTCATCTCCTGAGTCTGTGATGCAGAGACAGGGGACGGTCTACTCATCCCATGACTCTGTGATACAGAGACAGGGGGCGCTCTACTCATCTCCTGAGTCGATGACAGAGAGACAGGGGGCGCTCTACTCATCCCCTCGCACGATGATAGAGAGACAGGGGGCGCTCTACTCATCCCCTCGCACGATGATAGAGAGACAGGGGGCGGTCATCTCATCCCCTGAGTCGATGATAGAGAGACAGGGGGCGCTCTACTCATCCCCTCGCACTATGATAGAGTGACAGGGGGCGGTCTACTCATCCCCTGAGTCTGTGATACAAAGACAGGGGGCTTTCTAATCATCCCCTGTGTCCGTGATACAAAGACAGGGGGCGGTCTGCTCATCTCCTGAGTCTGTGATGCAGAGACAGGGGGCGGACTCCTCATCCCCTGAGTCTGTGATACAGAGACAGAGGGAGCTCTACTCATCCCTTGAGTCTGTGACACAGAGACAGGGGGCGGTCTACTCATCCAGTGATTGTGTGATGCAAAGACAGGGGACGGTCCACTCATCCCCTGAGTCTGTGACAGAAAGACAGTGTGCGGTCTACTCATCCCCTGAGTCGGTGATACAGAGACAGGGGGCGGACTACTCATCCCATGACACTGTGATACAGAGACAGGGGGCGGTCTACTCATCCCCTGAGTCTGTGATACAGAAACAGGGGGCGATCTACTCATCCCTTGAGTCTTTGATACAGAGACAGGGGGCGCTCCACTCATCTGCTGAGTCCATGACAGAGCAACAGGGGCGCTCTACTCATCATCTGAGTCTATGATCGAGAGACAGGGGGCGGTCTACTCATCTCCTGAGTCGATGACAGAGAGACAGGGGGCGCTCTACTCATCCCCTCGCACGATGATAGAGAGACAGGGGGCGCTCTACTCATCCCCTCGCACGATGATAGAGAGACAGGGGGCGGTCATCTCATCCCCTGAGTCGATGATAGAGAGACAGGGGGCGCTCTACTCATCCCCTCGCACTATGATAGAGAGACAGGGGGCGGTCTACTCATCCCCTGAGTCTGTGATACAAAGACAGAGGGCGCTCTACTCATCCCCTGAGTCTGTGATGCAGAGACAGGGGGCGGACTCCTCATCCCCTGAGTCTGTGATACAGAGACAGAGGGAGCTCTACTCATCCCTTGAGTCTGTGACACAGAGACAGGGGGCGGTCTACTCATCCAGTGATTGTGTGATGCAAAGACAGGGGACGGTCCACTCATCCCCTGAGTCTGTGACAGAAAGACAGTGTGCGGTCTACTCATCCCCTGAGTCGGTGATACAGAGACAGGGGGCGGACTACTCATCCCATGACACTGTGATACAGAGACAGGGGGCGGTCTACTCATCCCCTGAGTCTGTGATACAGAAACAGGGGGCGATCTACTCATCCCTTGAGTCTTTGATACAGAGACAGGGGGCGCTCCACTCATCTGCTGAGTCCATGACAGAGCGACAGGGGCGCTCTACTCATCATCTGAGTCTATGATCGAGAGACAGGGGGCGGTCTACTCATCTCTTGAGTCTGTGATACAGAGACAGGGGGCGCTCTACTCATCCCCTGAGTCGGTGATGCAGAGACAGGGGGAGCTCTACTCATCCCCTGAGTCCATGATGGAGAGACAGGGGGGGTCTACTCATCCCCTGAGTCTATGATAAAGAGACAGGGGGAGCTCTACTCATCCCCTGGCACTATGATAGTGAGACAGGGGGCGGTCATCTCATCCCCTGAGTCTATGATCGAGAGACAGGGGGCGGTCTACTCATCCCCTGAGTCTGTGACACAAAGACAGGGGGCTGTCTAATCATCTCCTGAGTCTGTGATACAGAGACAGGAGGCGGTCAACTCATCCCTTGAGTCAGTGATACAGAGACAGGAGGCTGTCTAATCATCCCCTGAGTCTGGGATACAGAGACAGGGGGCGCTCTACTCATCCCCTGAGTCTGTGATGCAGAGACAGGGAGCGCTCTACTCATCCCCTGAGTCTGGGATGCAGAGACAGGGGGCGGTCTACTCATCCCATACGTCTTTGACACAGAGACAGGGGCCGGTCTACTCATCCACTGACTCTGTGATACAGAGACAGGGGGCGGTCTACTCATCCACGGAGTCTGTGATACAGAGACAGGGGACGATCTACTCAGCCCAAAAGTCCCTGAAATACAGAAAGGGGCCAGTCTACTCATCCCCCGGGTCTATGAGACAGAGACTGGGTACGATCTATTCAATCCTGAGTGTGTGATAGAGAGACAGGGGGCGGTCTACTCATCTCCTGAGTCTGTGATACAGAAACAGGGGGCGATCTGCTCATCCCTTGAGTCTGTGATACAGAGACAGGGGGCGCTCTACTCATCTGCTGAGTCCATGATAGAGAGACAGGGGGCGCTCTACTCAACATCTGAGTCTATGATCGAGAGACAGGGGGCGGTCTACTCATCCCTTGAGTCTGTGATACAGAGACAGGGGGCGCTCTACTCATCCCCTGAGTCGGTGATACAGAGACAGGGGGCGGTCTACTCATCCCTTGAGTCTGTGATACAGAGACAGGGCGCGCTCTACTCATCCCCTGAGTCGGTGATACAGAGACAGGGGGCGCTCTACTCATCCCCTGAGTCCATGATGGAGAGACAGGGGGCGGTCTACTCATCCCCTGAGTCTGTGATACAGAGACAGGGGACGATCTACTCATCTCCTGAGACTGTGATGCAGAGACAGGGGACGGTCTACTCATCCCCTGAGTCTGTGATACAGAGACAGGGGGCGGACGACTCATCTCCTGAGTCTGTGATGCAGAGACAGGGGACGGTCTACTCATCTCCTGAGTCTGTGATGCAGAGACAGGGGACGGTCTACTCAACCCCTGAGTCTGTGATACAGAGACAGGGGGCGGCCTACTCATCCCATGACTCTGTGATACAGAGACAGGGGGCGGTGTAACCATCCCCCGAGTGTTTGAGACAGGGACAGGGGGTGGTCTACTCAACCCTCGAGTCTGTGATATAGAGACAGGAGGCTCTCTAATCATCCCCTTATTCTGTGATGCAGAGACAGGAGGCTGTCTACTCATCACCTAATTCTGAGAGACAGAGAAAGGGAATGGTCTACTCATCCACTGAGTGTGTGATCCAGAGACAGGGGGCAATCTACTCATCCACTGAGTGTGTGATACAGAGACAGGGGGCAATCTACTCATCCACTGAGTGTGTGATACAGAGACAGGGGGCAATCTACTCATCCACTGAGTGTGTGATACAGAGACAGGGGGCAATCTACTCATCCACTGAGTGTGTGATACAGAGACAGGGGGCGGTCTACTCATCCACTGAGTGTGTGATACAGAGACAGGGGGCAATCTACTCATCCACTGAGTGTGTGATACAAAGACAGGGTACGGTCGACTCATCCCCTGAATCTGTGATGCGAAGACAGGGGGCGGACTACTCATCCCATGAGTCTGTGATACAGAGACAGGGGGTGGTCTACTCATCCACTGAGTGTGTGATACAGAGACAGGGGGTGTTCTACTCATCCCATGAGTCTGTGATACAGAGACAGGGGGCCGTCTACTCATCCCCTGAGTATGTGATACAGAGAAATGGGGCAGTCTACTCATCCCCTGAGTCTGTGATACAGACAGGGGGCGGTCTACTCATCCCCTGAGTCTGTGATACAGAGACAGGGGGCGGTCTACTCATCCCGTGATTGTGTGATACAGAGACAGGGGGCGGTGTAACCATCCCCCGAGTGAGTGAGACGGGGACAGGGGGCGGTCTAATCATCCCCTGAGTCTGTGAAGCAGAGACAGGGGGCGGTCTACTCATCCCCTGAGTCAGTGATACAAAGACAGGGGGCGGTCTACTCATCCCCTGCGTCTTTGATACAGAGTCAGGGGGCGGTCTACTCACCCCCTGAGTCTGTGAAACAGAGGCAGGGGGCGGTCCACTCACCCCCTGAGTCTGTGATACAGAGACAGGGGGCGGTTAACTCATCCCCTGAGTCTGTGATACAGAGACAGGGGGCGGTCTACTCATCCCCCAAGTTTGTGATATAGAGACAGGGAGCGGTCTACTCATTCCCTAAATTTGTGATACAGAGACAGGGGGTGGTCTACTCATCCCCTGAGTCAGTGATACAAAGACATCGGGCGGTTTACTCATCACCTATATTTGTGATACCGAGACAACGGGCAGTCTACTCAGCCCCAAAGTCCCTGAAATACAGACAGGGGCCAGTCTACTCATCCCCCGGGTCTATGAGACAGAGACTGGGGGAGATCTATTCAATCCTGAGTGTGTGACAGGGAGACAGGGGGCCGTCCACACATCCACTGAGTCTGTGATACTGAGACAGGAGGCGGTCTAATCATCCCGAGTCTGTTGTATAGAGAAAGGGGGCGGTCTACTCATTCCCCAAGTGTGTGATAAAGAGACAGGGGGTGGGGTCTACTCATCCCCTGAGTCTGTGATACAGAGACAGGGAACGGTTTACTTATCCACTAAATTTGTGATCCAGAGACAGGGAGCGGTCGACTCATCCCCTAAATTTGTGAGACAGAGACAGGGGGCGGTCGACTCATCCCATCAGTTTGTGAGACAGAGACAGGGGGCGGTCTACACATCCCCTAAATTTGTGAGACAGAGACAGGGGGCGGTCGACTCATCCCCTCAGTTTGTGAGACAGAGACAGGGGGCGGTCTACACATTCCCTAAATTTGTGATGCAGAGACAGGGGGCGGTCTACTCATCCCCTACACTTGTGATACAGAAACAGGGAGCGGTCTACTCAACCCCTGAGTCTGTGAGACAGAGACAGGGGGCGGTCTACTCATCCCCTGAGGTGGTGATACAAAGACAGGGGGCGGTCTACTCATCCCCTACACTTGTGATACAGAAACAGGGAGCGGTCTACTCATTCCCTAAATTTGTGATACAGAGACAGGGGGCGGTCTCCTCATCCCCTAAATTTGTGATACAGAGACAGGGAGCGGTCTACTCATCCCCTACACTTGTGATACAGAAACAGGGAGCGGTCTACTCATCCCCTGAGTCTGTGATACAGAGACAGGGGGCGGTCTACTCATCCCCCGAGTGTGTGATAAAACGACAGGGGGCGGTCTGCTCATCACCTGAGTCTGTGATAAAGAGACAGGGGGCGGTCTACTCATCCCCTGAGTCTGAGATAAAGAGACAAGGGGCAGTTTACTCATCCCCTGAGTCTGTGATACAGAGACAGGGGGCGGTCTGCTCATTCCCTGAGTTTGTGATGCAGAGACATGGAGCGGTCTACTCATTCCCTAAATTTGTGATACAGAGACAGGGGGAAGTCTACTCAGCCCTAAAGTCCCTGAAATACAGACAGGGGCCAGTCTACTCATCACCCGGGTCTATGAGACAGAGACTGGGGGTGATCTATTCAATCCTGAGTTTGTGATAGAGAGACAGGGTGTGGTCTACTCATCCGCCGAGTGTGTGATTCAGAGACAGGAGGCGGTCGACTCATCCCGAGTTTGTTATACAGAGACAGGGGGCGGTATACTCATCCCCTGAGTCTGTCATACAGAGAAAGTGTGGGTTCTACTCATCACCTGAGTCTGTGATACAGAGACAGGGTGCGGTCTACTCATCCCCCGAGTATGTGATAAAGAGACAGGAGGCGGTCTACTCATCCCCCGAGTATGTGATAAAGAGACAGGGGGGTTCTACTCATCCCCTGAGTCTGTGATGCAGAGACAGGGGGCGGTCGACTCATCCCCTGAGTCTGTGATGCAGAGACAGGGGGGGGTCTACTCATCCCCTGAGTCTGTGATGCAGAGACAGGGGGGGGTCTACTCATACACTGAGTCTGTGATGCAAAGACAGGGCCCGTTCTAGTCATCCACTGAGTCTGTGACACAGAGACAGGGGACGGTCTACTCATCCACTGAGTCTGTGATCCAGAAACAGGGGGCGGTCTACTCCTCCACTGACTCTGTGATCCAGAGACAGGGGACGGTCTACTCATCTACTGTGTCTGTGATACAGAGACAGGGGGCTATCTACTCATCCCCTGAGTCTGTGATACAGAGACAGGAGGCGCTCTACTCTTCCCTTGAGTATGTGATGCAGAGACAGGGGGCGGTCTATTCATCCCCTGAGTTTGTGATGCAGAGACAGGGGGCGGTCTACTCATTCCCTGAGTCTGAGATACAGAGACAAGGGGCAGTTTACTCATACCCTGGGTCTGTGATGCAGAGGAAGGGGACGGTCTACTCATCCCCTGATTCTGTGATCAAGAGACAGGGTGCGGTCTACTCATGCCCTGAGTCTGTGATACAGAGACGGGGGGGGGTCTAGTCATCCCCTGAGTCTGTGATACAGAGACAGGGGGGGGTCTACTCATCCCCTGAGTCTGTGATGCAGAGACAGGGGGCGGTCTACTCATCCCCTGAGTCTGTGATGCAGAGACAGGGGGTGGTCTACTCATACACTGAGTCTGTGATGCAAAGACAGGGGGCGGTCTACACATCACCTGAGTCTGTGATACAGAGACAGGGGTCGGTCTACTCATCCACTGTGTCTGTGACACAGAGACAGGGGGCGGTCTACTCATTTACTGAGTCTGTGATACAGAAACAAGGGGCGGTCTACTCAACCACTGACTCTGTGATCCAGAGACAGGGGGCGGTTTACTCATCCACTGTGTCTGTGATACAGAGACAGGGGACGGTCTTCTCATCCACTGAGTCTGTGAGACAGAGACAGGGGGCGGTCCACTCATCCACTGTGTCTGTGATACAGAGACAGGGGGCGCTCTACTCATCCACTGTGTCTGTGATGCAGAGACAGGGGGCGGTCTACTCATCCCTTGACTCTGTGATACAGAGACAGGAGGCGGTCTACACATCCCCTGCGTCTATGATACAGAGACAGGGGGCGGTCTATTCATCCCCTGAGTCTTTGATACAGAGACAGGGGCCCGTCTTCTCATCCACTAAGTCTGTGATGCAGAGACAGGGGGCGGTCTACTCATTCCCTGAGTCTGTGATCCAGAAACAGGGGGTGGTCTACTCATCCCTTGAGTCTGTGATGCAGAGACAGGAGGCACTCTACTCATCCCCTGTGTCCATGATAGAGAGACAGGGGGCGCTCTACTTCTCCCCTGAGTCTATGATCGAGAGACAGCGGGCGCTCTACTCACCCCCTGAGTCTGTGATACAGAGACAGGGGGCGCTCTACTCACCCCCTGAGTCTGTGATACAGAGACAGGGGGCGGTCTACTCATCCCCTGAGTCTTTGATACAGAGATAGGGGCCGGTCTTCTCATCCACTGAGTCTGTGATGCAGAGAAAGGGGACGGTCTACTCATCCCCTGAGTCTTTGATACAGAGACAGGGGCAGGTCTTCTCATCCACTGAGTCTGTGATACAGAGACAGGGGGCGGTCTACTCATTCACTGAGTCTGCGAAACAGAAACAAGGGGCGGTCTACTCATCCACTGAATCTGTGATCCAGAGACAGGGGGCGGTCTTCTCATCCACTGTGTCTGTGATACAGAGACTGGGGGCGCTCTACTCAACCCCTGAGTATGTGATCCAGAAACAGGGGGCGGTCTACTCATCCCCTGAGTCTATGATACATAGACAGGGGCGGTCTACTCATCCCCTGAGTCTATGATACATAGACAGGGGCGGTCTACTCATCCCCTGAGTCTATGATACAGAGACAGGGGGCGGTCTATTCATCCCCTGAGTCTTTGATACATAGACAGGGGCGGTCTACTCATCCCCTGAGTCTATGATACAGAGACAGGGGGCGGTCTTCTCATCCACTGAGTCTGTGATACAGAGACAGGGGGGCGGTCTACTCATCCACTGAGTCTGTGATACAGAGACAGGGGGCGGTCTACTCATTCCCTGAGTCTGTGATACAGAAACAGGGGGCAATCTACTCATCCACTGAGTGTGTGATACAGAGACAGGGGGCAATCTACTCATCCACTGAGTGTGTGATACAGAGACAGGGGGCGGTCTACTCATCCACTGAGTGTGTGATACAGAGACAGGGGGCAATCTACTCATCCACTGAGTGTGTGATACAAAGACAGGGTACGGTCGACTCATCCCCTGAATCTGTGATGCGAAGACAGGGGGCGGACTACTCATCCCATGAGTCTGTGATACAGAGACAGGGGGTGGTCTACTCATCCACTGAGTGTGTGATACAGAGACAGGGGGTGGTCTACTCATCCCATGAGTCTGTGATACAGAGACAGGGGGCCGTCTACTCATCCCCTGAGTATGTGATACAGAGAAATGGGGCAGTCTACTCATCCCCTGAGTCTGTGATACAGACAGGGGGCGGTCTACTCATCCCCTGAGTCTGTGATACAGACAGGGGGCGGTCTACTCATCCCCTGAGTCTGTGATACAGAGACAGGGGGCGGTCTACTCATCCCGTGATTGTGTGATACAGAGACAGGGGGCGGTGTAACCATCCCCCGAGTGAGTGAGACGGGGACAGGGGGCGGTCTAATCATCCCCTGAGTCTGTGAAGCAGAGACAGGGGGCGGTCTACTCATCCCCTGAGTCAGTGATACAAAGACAGGGGGCGGTCTACTCATCCCCTGCGTCTTTGATACAGAGTCAGGGGGCGGTCTACTCACCCCCTGAGTCTGTGAAACAGAGGCAGGGGGCGGTCCACTCACCCCCTGAGTCTGTGATACAGAGACAGGGGGCGGTTAACTCATCCCCTGAGTCTGTGATACAGAGACAGGGGGCGGTCTACTCATCCCCCAAGTTTGTGATATAGAGACAGGGAGCGGTCTACTCATTCCCTAAATTTGTGATACAGAGACAGGGGGTGGTCTACTCATCCCCTGAGTCAGTGATACAAAGACATCGGGCGGTTTACTCATCACCTATATTTGTGATACCGAGACAACGGGCAGTCTACTCAGCCCCAAAGTCCCTGAAATACAGACAGGGGCCAGTCTACTCATCCCCCGGGTCTATGAGACAGAGACTGGGGGAGATCTATTCAATCCTGAGTGTGTGACAGGGAGACAGGGGGCCGTCCACACATCCACTGAGTCTGTGATACTGAGACAGGAGGCGGTCTAATCATCCCGAGTCTGTTGTATAGAGAAAGGGGGCGGTCTACTCATTCCCCAAGTGTGTGATAAAGAGACAGGGGGTGGGGTCTACTCATCCCCTGAGTCTGTGATACAGAGACAGGGAACGGTTTACTTATCCACTAAATTTGTGATCCAGAGACAGGGAGCGGTCGACTCATCCCCTAAATTTGTGAGACAGAGACAGGGGGCGGTCGACTCATCCCATCAGTTTGTGAGACAGAGACAGGGGGCGGTCTACACATCCCCTAAATTTGTGAGACAGAGACAGGGGGCGGTCGACTCATCCCCTCAGTTTGTGAGACAGAGACAGGGGGCGGTCTACACATTCCCTAAATTTGTGATGCAGAGACAGGGGGCGGTCTACTCATCCCCTACACTTGTGATACAGAAACAGGGAGCGGTCTACTCAACCCCTGAGTCTGTGAGACAGAGACAGGGGGCGGTCTACTCATCCCCTGAGGTGGTGATACAAAGACAGGGGGCGGTCTACTCATCCCCTACACTTGTGATACAGAAACAGGGAGCGGTCTACTCATTCCCTAAATTTGTGATACAGAGACAGGGGGCGGTCTCCTCATCCCCTAAATTTGTGATACAGAGACAGGGAGCGGTCTACTCATCCCCTACACTTGTGATACAGAAACAGGGAGCGGTCTACTCATCCCCTGAGTCTGTGATACAGAGACAGGGGGCGGTCTACTCATCCCCCGAGTGTGTGATAAAACGACAGGGGGCGGTCTGCTCATCACCTGAGTCTGTGATACAGAGGAAGGGGACGGTCTACTCATCCCCTGAGTCTGTGATATAGAGACAGGGGGCGGTCTACTCATCCCCTGAGTCTGTGATACAGAGACAGGTGGGGGTCTACTCATCTCCTGAGTCTGTGATACAGAGTCAATGGGCGGTCTACTCATCCCCTGAGTCTGAGATAAAGAGACAAGGGGCAGTTTACTCATCCCCTGAGTCTGTGATACAGAGACAGGGGGCGGTCTGCTCATTCCCTGAGTTTGTGATGCAGAGACATGGAGCGGTCTACTCATTCCCTAAATTTGTGATACAGAGACAGGGGGAAGTCTACTCAGCCCTAAAGTCCCTGAAATACAGACAGGGGCCAGTCTACTCATCACCCGGGTCTATGAGACAGAGACTGGGGGTGATCTATTCAATCCTGAGTTTGTGATAGAGAGACAGGGTGTGGTCTACTCATCCGCCGAGTGTGTGATTCAGAGACAGGAGGCGGTCGACTCATCCCGAGTTTGTTATACAGAGACAGGGGGCGGTATACTCATCCCCTGAGTCTGTCATACAGAGAAAGTGTGGGTTCTACTCATCACCTGAGTCTGTGATACAGAGACAGGGTGCGGTCTACTCATCCCCCGAGTATGTGATAAAGAGACAGGAGGCGGTCCAGTCATCCCCCGAGTATGTGATAAAGAGACAGGAGGCGGTCTACTCATCCACTGAGTATGTGATAAAGAGACAGGAGGCGGTCCAGTCATCCCCCGAGTATGTGATAAAGAGACAGGGGGCGGTCTACTCATTCCCTGAGTCTGTGATAAAGAGACAGGGGGCGGTCTACTCATTCCCTGAGTCTGTGATACAGAGACAAGGGGGGGTCTACTCATCCCCTGAGTCTGTGATGCAGAGACAGGGGGCGGTCGACTCATCCCCTGAGTCTGTGATGCAGAGACAGGGGGGGGTCTACTCATACACTGAGTCTGTGATGCAAAGACAGGGCCCGTTCTAGTCATCCACTGAGTCTGTGACACAGAGACAGGGGACGGTCTACTCATCCACTGAGTCTGTGATCCAGAAACAGGGGGCGGTCTACTCATCCACTGACTCTGTGATCCAGAGACAGGGGGCGGTCTACTCATCTACTGTGTCTGTGATACAGAGACAGGGGGCTATTAACTCATCCCCTGAGTCTGTGATACAGAGACAGGGGGTGGTCTACTCATCCCCTGAGTTGGTGATACAAAGACAGGAGGCGCTCTACTCATCCCTTGAGTATGTGATGCAGAGACAGGGGGCGGTCTATTCATCCCCTGAGTTTGTGATGCAGAGACAGGGGGCGGTCTACTCATTCCCTGAGTCTGAGATACAGAGACAAGGGGCAGTTTACTCATACCCTGGGTCTGTGATGCAGAGGAAGGGGACGGTCTACTCATCCCCTGAGTCTGTGATCAAGAGACAGGGTGCGGTCTACTCATCCCCTGAGTCTGTGATGCAGAGACAGGGGGCGGTCTACTCATCCCCTGAGTCTGTGATGCAGAGACAGGGGGTGGTCTACTCATACACTGAGTCTGTGATGCAAAGACAGGGGGCGGTCTACACATCACCTGAGTCTGTGATACAGAGACAGGGGTCGGTCTACTCATCCACTGTGTCTGTGACACAGAGACAGGGGGCGGTCTACTCATTTACTGAGTCTGTGATACAGAAACAAGGGGCGGTCTTCTCATCCACTGAGTCTGTGAGACAGAGACAGGGGGCGGTCCACTCATCCACTGTGTCTGTGATACAGAGACAGGGGGCGCTCTACTCATCCACTGTGTCTGTGATGCAGAGACAGGGGGCGGTCTACTCATCCCTTGACTCTGTGATACAGAGACAGGAGGCGGTCTACACATCCCCTGCGTCTATGATACAGAGACAGGGGGCGGTCTATTCATCCCCTGAGTCTTTGATACAGAGACAGGGGCCCGTCTTCTCATCCACTAAGTCTGTGATGCAGAGACAGGGGGCGGTCTACTCATTCCCTGAGTCTGTGATCCAGAAACAGGGGGTGGTCTACTCATCCCTTGAGTATGTGATACAGAGACAGGGGGGGGGTCTACTCATCCACTGAGTCTGTGATACAGAGACAGGGGGCGGTCTACTCATTCCCTGAGTCTGTGATCCAGAAACAGGGGGTGGTCTACTCATCCCTTGAGTCTGTGATGCAGAGACAGGAGGCAGTCTACTCATCCTCTGAGTCTATGATACAGAGACAGAGGGCACTCTACTCATCCCCTGTGTCCATGATAGAGAGACAGGGGGCGCTCTACTTCTCCCCTGAGTCTATGATCGAGAGACAGCGGGCGATCTACTCACCCCCTGAGTCTGTGATACAGAGACAGGGGGCGGTCTATTCATCCCCTGAGTCTTTGATACAGAGATAGGGGCCGGTCTTCTCATCCACTGAGTCTGTGATGCAGAGAAAGGGGACGGTCTACTCATCCCCTGAGTCTTTGATACAGAGACAGGGGCAGGTCTTCTCATCCACTGAGTCTGTGATACAGAGACAGGGGGCGGTCTACTCATCCCCTGAGTCTGTGAGACAAAGACAGGGGGTGCTCTACTCATGCCCTGAGTCTGTGATACAGAGACAGGGGGCGGTCTACTCATTCACTGAGTCTGCGAAACAGAAACAAGGGGCGGTCTACTCATCCACTGAATCTGTGATCCAGAGACAGGGGGCGGTCTTCTCATCCACTGTGTCTGTGATACAGAGACTGGGGGCGCTCTACTCAACCCCTGAGTATGTGATACAGAAACAGGGGGCGGTCTACTCATCCCCTGAGTCTATGATACATAGACAGGGGCGGTCTACTCATCCCCTGAGTCTATGATACATAGACAGGGGCGGTCTACTCATCCCCTGAGTCTATGATACAGAGACAGGGGGCGGTCTATTCATCCCCTGAGTCTTTGATACATAGACAGGGGCGGTCTACTCATCCCCTGAGTCTGAGATAAAGAGACAAGGGGCAGTTTACTCATCCCCTGAGTCTGTGATACAGAGACAGGGGGCGGTCTGCTCATTCCCTGAGTTTGTGATGCAGAGACATGGAGCGGTCTACTCATTCCCTAAATTTGTGATACAGAGACAGGGGGAAGTCTACTCAGCCCTAAAGTCCCTGAAATACAGACAGGGGCCAGTCTACTCATCACCCGGGTCTATGAGACAGAGACTGGGGGTGATCTATTCAATCCTGAGTTTGTGATAGAGAGACAGGGTGTGGTCTACTCATCCGCCGAGTGTGTGATTCAGAGACAGGAGGCGGTCGACTCATCCCGAGTTTGTTATACAGAGACAGGGGGCGGTATACTCATCCCCTGAGTCTGTCATACAGAGAAAGTGTGGGTTCTACTCATCCCCCGAGTATGTGATAAAGAGACAGGAGGCGGTCCAGTCATCCCCCGAGTATGTGATAAAGAGACAGGGGGCGGTCTACTCATTCCCTGAGTCTGTGATAAAGAGACAGGGGGCGGTCTACTCATTCCCTGAGTCTGTGATACAGAGACAAGGGGGGGTCTACTCATCCCCTGAGTCTGTGATGCAGAGACAGGGGGCGGTCGACTCATCCCCTGAGTCTGTGATGCAGAGACAGGGGGGGGTCTACTCATACACTGAGTCTGTGATGCAAAGACAGGGCCCGTTCTAGTCATCCACTGAGTCTGTGACACAGAGACAGGGGACGGTCTACTCATCCACTGAGTCTGTGATCCAGAAACAGGGGGCGGTCTACTCATCCACTGACTCTGTGATCCAGAGACAGGGGGCGGTCTACTCATCTACTGTGTCTGTGATACAGAGACAGGGGGCTATCTACTCATCCCCTGAGTCTGTGATACAGAGACAGGGGGTGGTCTACTCATCCCCTGAGTTGGTGATACAAAGACAGGAGGCGCTCTACTCATCCCTTGAGTATGTGATGCAGAGACAGGGGGCGGTCTATTCATCCCCTGAGTTTGTGATGCAGAGACAGGGGGCGGTCTACTCATTCCCTGAGTCTGAGATACAGAGACAAGGGGCAGTTTACTCATACCCTGGGTCTGTGATGCAGAGGAAGGGGACGGTCTACTCATCCCCTGAGTCTGTGATCAAGAGACAGGGTGCGGTCTACTCATGCCCTGAGTCTGTGATACAGAGACAGGGGGGGGGTCTAGTCATCCCCTGAGTCTGTGATACAGAGACAGGGGGCGGTCTACTCATCCCCTGAGTCTGTGATGCAGAGACAGGGGGTGGTCTACTCATACACTGAGTCTGTGATGCAAAGACAGGGGGCGGTCTACACATCACCTGAGTCTGTGATACAGAGACAGGGGTCGGTCTACTCATCCACTGTGTCTGTGACACAGAGACAGGGGGCGGTCTACTCATTTACTGAGTCTGTGATACAGAAACAAGGGGCGGTCTACTCATCCACTGACTCTGTGATCCAGAGACAGGGGGCGGTTTACTCATCCACTGTGTCTGTGATACAGAGACAGGGGACGGTCTTCTCATCCACTGAGTCTGTGAGACAGAGACAGGGGGCGGTCCACTCATCCACTGTGTCTGTGATACAGAGACAGGGGGCGCTCTACTCATCCACTGTGTCTGTGATGCAGAGACAGGGGGCGGTCTACTCATCCCTTGACTCTGTGATACAGAGACAGGAGGCGGTCTACACATCCCCTGCGTCTATGATACAGAGACAGGGGGCGGTCTATTCATCCCCTGAGTCTTTGATACAGAGACAGGGGCCCGTCTTCTCATCCACTAAGTCTGTGATGCAGAGACAGGGGGCGGTCTACTCATTCCCTGAGTCTGTGATCCAGAAACAGGGGGTGGTCTACTCATCCCTTGAGTATGTGATACAGAGACAGGGGGGGGTCTACTCATCCACTGAGTCTGTGATACAGAGACAGGGGGCGGTCTACTCATTCCCTGAGTCTGTGATCCAGAAACAGGGGGTGGTCTACTCATCCCTTGAGTCTGTGATGCAGAGACAGGAGGCAGTCTACTCATCCTCTGAGTCTATGATACAGAGACAGAGGGCACTCTACTCATCCCCTGTGTCCATGATAGAGAGACAGGGGGCGCTCTACTTCTCCCCTGAGTCTATGATCGAGAGACAGCGGGCGCTCTACTCACCCCCTGAGTCTGTGATACAGAGACAGGGGGCGGTCTATTCATCCCCTGAGTCTTTGATACAGAGATAGGGGCCGGTCTTCTCATCCACTGAGTCTGTGATGCAGAGAAAGGGGACGGTCTACTCATCCCCTGAGTCTTTGATACAGAGATAGGGGCCGGTCTTCTCATCCACTGAGTCTGTGATGCAGAGAAAGGGGACGGTCTACTCATCCCCTGAGTCTTTGATACAGAGACAGGGGCAGGTCTTCTCATCCACTGAGTCTGTGATACAGAGACAGGGGGCGCTCTACTCATGCCCTGAGTCTGTGATACAGAGACAGGGGGCGGTCTACTCATTCACTGAGTCTGCGAAACAGAAACAAGGGGCGGTCTACTCATCCACTGAATCTGTGATCCAGAGACAGGGGGCGGTCTTCTCATCCACTGTGTCTGTGATACAGAGACTGGGGGCGCTCTACTCAACCCCTGAGTATGTGATACAGAAACAGGGGGCGGTCTACTCATCCCCTGAGTCTATGATACATAGACAGGGGCGGTCTACTCATCCCCTGAGTCTATGATACATAGACAGGGGCGGTCTACTCATCCCCTGAGTCTATGATACAGAGACAGGGGGCGGTCTATTCATCCCCTGAGTCTTTGATACATAGACAGGGGCGGTCTACTCATCCCCTGAGTCTATGATACAGAGACAGGGGGCGGTCTTCTCATCCACTGAGTCTGTGATACAGAGACAGGGGGGCGGTCTACTCATCCACTGAGTCTGTGATACAGAGACAGGGGGCGGTCTACTCATTCCCTCAGTCTGTGATACAGAAACAGAGGGTGGTCTACTCATCCCTTGAGTATGTGATGCAGAGACAGGGGGCGGTCTACTCATTCACTGAGTCTGCGAAACAGAAACAAGGGGCGGTCTACTCATCCACTGAATCTGTGATACAGAGACAGGGGGTGGTCTACTCATCCACTGTGTCTGTGATACAGAGACAGGGGGCGGTCTTCCCATCCCCTGAGTCTTTGATACAGAGACAGGGGCGGTCTACTCATCCCCTGAGTCTATGATACAGAGACAGGGGGCGGTCTTCTCATCAACTGAGTCTGTGGTACAGAGACTGGGGGGCGGTCGACTCATCCACTGAGTCTGTGATACAGAGACAGGGGGCGGTCTACTCATCCCCTGAGTCTGTCATTCAGAAAATGTGTGCGGTCTACACATCACCTGAGTCTTTGATACAGAGACAAGGGGCAGTTTACTCATCCCCTGGGTCTGTGATACAGAGTCAAGGGGCGGTCTACTCATCCCCTGAGTCTGTGATACAGAGACAGGTGGGGGTCTACTCATCTCCTGAGTCTGTGATACAGAGTCAAGGGGCGGTCTACTCATCCCCTGAGTCTGTGATACAGAGACAGGGGGGGGTCTACTCATCCCCTGAGTCTGTGATACAGACACAGGGGTCTGTCTACTCATCCACTGAGTCTGTGATAAAGAGACAGGGGGCGGTCTACTCATCCCCTGAGTCTGAGATACAGAGACAAGGGGCAGTTTACTCATCCCCTGGGTCTGTGATACAGAGGAAGGGGACGGTCTACTCATCCCCTGAGTCTGTGATACAGAGTCAAGGGGCGGTCTACTCATCCCCTGAGTCTGTGATACAGAGACAGGTGGGGGTCTACTCATCTCCTGAGTCTGTGATACAGAGTCAAGGGGCGGTCTACTCATCCCCTGAGTCTGTGATACAGAGACAGGGGGGGGTCTACTCATCCCCTGAGTCTGTGATACAGAGACAGGGGTCTGTCTACTCATCCACTGAGTCTGTGATAAAGAGACAGGGGGCGGTCTACTCATCCCCTGAGTCTGAGATACAGAGACAAGGGGCAGTTTACTCATCCCCTGGGTCTGTGATACAGAGGAAGGGGACGGTCTACTCATCCCCTGAGTCTGTGATATAGAGACAGGGGGCGGTCTACTCATCCCCTGAGTCTGTGATACAGAGACAGGTGGGGGTCTACTCATCTCCTGAGTTTGTGATACAGAGTCAATGGGCGGTCTACTCATCCCCTGAGTCTGTGACACAGAGACAGGGGGTGGTCTACTCATCCCCTGAGTCTGTGATACAGAGACAGGGGGGGTCTACTCATCACCTGAGTCTGTGATACAGAGACAGGGGGCGGTCTACTCATTCATTGAGTCTGTGATACAGAAAAAGGGGGCGGTCTACTCACCCACTGACTCTGTGATCCAGAGACAGGGGGCCCTCTACTCATCCACTGTGTCTGTGATACAGAGACAGGGGGCGCTCTACTCATCCCCTGAGTCTGTGATACAGAGACAGGGGGCGGTCTACTCATCCACTGTGTCTGTGATACAGGGACAGGAGGCGGTCTTCTCATCCACTGAGTCTGTGAGACAGAGACAGGGGGCGGTCTACTCATCCACTGTGTCTGTGATACAGGGACAGGAGGCGGTCTACTCATCCACTGACTCTGTGATGCAGAGACAGGAGGCGATCTTCTCATCCACTGAGTCTGTGAGACAGAGACAGGGGGCGCTCTACTCATCCACTGAGTCTGTGATACAGTTGCAGGGGGCGGTCTTCTCATCCACTGAGTCTGTGAGACAGAGACAGGGGGCGGCCACTCATCCCCTGAGTATGTGAGACAGAGACAGGGGGCGGTCTAATCATTCACTGATCTGTGATGCAGAGACAGGAGGCGGTCTACTCATCCCTTGACTCTGTGATACAGAGACAGGAGGCGGTCTACTCATCCCCTGAGTCTATGATACAGAGACAGGGGGCGGTCTTCTCATCAACTGAGTCTGTGGTACAGAGACAGGGGGGCGGTCGACTCATCCACTGAGTCTGTGATACAGAGACAGGGGGCGGTCTACTCATCCCCTGAGTCTGTCATTCAGAAAATGTGTGCGGTCTACACATCACCTGAGTCTTTGATACAGAGACAAGGGGCAGTTTACTCATCCCCTGGGTCTGTGATACAGAGTCAAGGGGCGGTCTACTCATCCCCTGAGTCTGTGATACAGAGACAGGTGGGGGTCTACTCATCTCCTGAGTCTGTGATACAGAGTCAAGGGGCGGTCTACTCATCCCCTGAGTCTGTGATACAGAGACAGGGGGGGGTCTACTCATCCCCTGAGTCTGTGATACAGACACAGGGGTCTGTCTACTCATCCACTGAGTCTGTGATAAAGAGACAGGGGGCGGTCTACTCATCCCCTGAGTCTGAGATACAGAGACAAGGGGCAGTTTACTCATCCCCTGGGTCTGTGATACAGAGGAAGGGGACGGTCTACTCATCCCCTGAGTCTGTGATACAGAGTCAAGGGGCGGTCTACTCATCCCCTGAGTCTGTGATACAGAGACAGGTGGGGGTCTACTCATCTCCTGAGTCTGTGATACAGAGTCAAGGGGCGGTCTACTCATCCCCTGAGTCTGTGATACAGAGACAGGGGGGGGTCTACTCATCCCCTGAGTCTGTGATACAGAGACAGGGGTCTGTCTACTCATCCACTGAGTCTGTGATAAAGAGACAGGGGGCGGTCTACTCATCCCCTGAGTCTGAGATACAGAGACAAGGGGCAGTTTACTCATCCCCTGGGTCTGTGATACAGAGACAGGTGGGGGTCTACTCATCTCCTGAGTTTGTGATACAGAGTCAATGGGCGGTCTACTCATCCCCTGAGTCTGTGATACAGAGACAGGGGGGGGGTCTACTCATCCCCTGAGTCTGTGATACAGAGACAGGGGGCTGTCTACTCATCCCCTGAGTCTGTGATGCAGAGACAGGGGGCGGTCTACTCATCCACTGAGTCTGTGATACAGAGACAGGGGACGATCTACTCAACCACTGACTCTGAGATACAGAGACAGGGGGCGGTCTACTCATTCACTGAGTCTGCGAAACAGAAACAAGGGGCGGTCTACTCATCCACTGAATCTGTGATCCAGAGACAGGGGGCGGTCTTCTCATCCACTGTGTCTGTGATGCAGAGACTGGGGGCGCTCTACTCATCCCCTGAGTCTATGATACAGAGACAGGGGGCGGCCTATTCATCCCCTGAGTCTTTGATACAGAGACAGGGGCGGTCTACTCATCCCCTGAGTCTATGATACAGAGACAGGGGGCGGTCTTCTCATCCACTGAGTCTGTGATACAGAGACAGGGGGGCGGTCTACTCATCCACTGAGTCTGTGATCCAGAGACAGGGTGCGGTCTTCTCATCCACTGAGTCTGTGAGACAGAGACAGGGGGGCGGTCTACTCATCCACTGAGTCTGTGATACAGAGACAGGGGGCGGTCTACTCATTCCCTGAGTCTGTGATACAGAAACAAGGGGTGGTCTACTCATCCCTTGAGTATGTGATACAGAGACAGGGGCCGGTCTACTCATCCACTGAGTCAGTGATAAAGAACAGGGGGCGGTCTACTCATCCACTGAATCTGTGATACAGAGACAGGGGGCGGTCTACTCATCCCCTGAGTCTGTCAAACAGAGAATGTGTGCGGTCTACACATCACCTGAGTCTGTGATACAGAGACAGGGGGCAGTATACTCATCCCCTGAGTCTGTGATACAGAGACAGGGGGGGTCTACTCATCCAACGAGTGTGTGATAAAGAGACAGGGGGCGGTCTACTCATTCCCTGAGTCTGTGATCCAGAGAAAGGGGGCAGTCTACTCATCCCCTGAGTCTGAGATAAAGAGACAAGGGGCAGTTTACTCATACCCTGGGTCTGTGATACAGAGGAAGGGGACGGTCTACTCATCCCCTGAGTCTGTGACACAGAGACAGGGGGCGGTCTACTCATCCCCTGAGTCTGTGATACAGAGACAGGGGCGGTCTACTCATCCCCTGAGTCTGTGATACAGAGACAGGGGGGGTCTACTCATCACTTGAGTCTGTGATACAGAGACAGGGGGCGGTCTACTCATTCATTGAGTCTGTGATACAGAAACAGGGGGCGGTCTACTCATCCACTGTGACTGTGATACAGAGACAGGGGGCGCTCTACTCATCCACTGACTCTGTGATCCAGAGACAGGGGGGGTCTACTCATCACTTGAGTCTGTGATACAGAGACAGGGGGCGGTCTACTCATTCATTGAGTCTGTGATACAGAAACAGGGGGCGGTCTACTCATCCACTGTGACTGTGATACAGAGACAGGGGGCGCTCTACTCATCCACTGACTCTGTGATCCAGAGACAGGGGGCGGTCTACTCATCCACTGAGTCTGTGACACAGAGACAGGGGGCGGTCCACTCATCCACTGTGTCTGTGATACAGAGACAGGGGGCGGTCTTCTTGTCAACTGTGTCTGCGATACAGAGACAGGGGGGCGGTCTACTCATCCACTGAGTCTGTGATACAGAGACAGGGGGCGGTCTTCTCATCCACGGTGTCTGTGATACAGAGACTGGGGGCGCTCTACTCATCCCCTGAGTATGTGATACAGAGACAGGGGGCGGTCTACTCATCCCCTGAGTATGTGATACAGAGACAGGGGGCGGTCTATTCATCCCCTGAGTCTTTGATACAGAGACAGGGGCGGTCTACACATCCCCTGAGTGTATGATACAGAGACAGGGGGCGGTCTTCTCATCCACTGAGTCTGTGATACAGAGACAGGGGGGCGGTCTACTCATCCACTGAATCTGTGATCCAGAGACAGGGGGCGGTCTTCTCATTCACTGTGTCTGTGATACAGAGACTGGGGGCGCTCTACTCATCCCCTGAGTATGTGATAGAGACAGGGGGCGGTCTACTCATCCCCTGTGTCTATGATACAGAGACGGGGGGGGTCTACTCATCCCTTGAGTCTGTGATGCAGACAGGAGGCAGTCTACTCATCCCCTGAGTCTATGATACAGAGACAGAGGGCACTCTACTCATCCCCTGTGTCCATGATAGAGAGACAGGGGGCGCTCTACTTCTCCCCTGAGTCTATGATCGAGAGACAGCGGGCGCTCTACTCACCTCCTGAGTCTTTGATACAGAGATAGGGGCCGGTCTTCTCATCCACTGAGTCTGTGATGCAGAGAAAGGGGACGGTCTACTCATCCACTGAGTCTGTGATACAGAGACAGGGGGCGGTCTTCTCATCCACGGTGTCTGTGATACAGAGACTGGGGGCGCTCTACTCATCCCCTGAGTATGTGATACAGAGACAGGGGGCGGTCTACTCATCCCCTGAGTATGTGATACAGAGACAGGGGGCGGTCTATTCATCCCCTGAGTCTTTGATACAGAGACAGGGGCGGTCTACACATCCCCTGAGTCTATGATACAGAGACAGGGGGCGGTCTTCTCATCCACTGAGTCTGTGATACAGAGACAGGGGGGCGGTCTACTCATCCACTGAATCTGTGATCCAGAGACAGGGGGCGGTCTTCTCATTCACTGTGTCTGTGATACAGAGACTGGGGGCGCTCTACTCATCCCCTGAGTATGTGATAGAGACAGGGGGCGGTCTATTCATCCCCTGAGTCTTTGATACAGAGACAGGGGCGGTCTACTCATCCCCTGAGTCTATGATACAGAGACAGGGGGCGGTCTTCTCATCCACTGAGTCTGTGATACAGAGACAGGGGGGCGGTCTACTCATCCACTGAGTCTGTGATCCAGAGACAGGGGGCGGTCTTCTCATCCCCTGAGTCTATGATACAGAGAAAGGGGGCAGTCTACTCATCCCCTGAGTCTGAGATACAGAGACAAGGGGCAGTTTACTCATCCTCTGGGTCTGTGATACAGAGGAAGGGGGCGGTGTACTCATCCCCTGAGTCTGTGACACAGAGACAGGGGGCGGTTTACACATCCCGAGTTTGTTATACAGAGACAGGGGGCTGTCTAGTCATCCACTGAGTCTGTGATACAGAGACAGGGGACGATCTACTCAACCACTGACTCTGAGATACAGAGACAGGGGGCGGACTTCTCATCCACTGACTCTGAGATACAGAGACAGGGGGCGGTCTTCTCTTCCACTGAGTCTGTGATACAGAGACATGGGATGGTCTACTCATCCCCTGACTCTGAGATACAGAGGCAGGGGGCGGTCTACTCATCCCCTGAGTCTGTGATGCGGAGACAGGGGGCGGTCTTCTCATCCACTGACTCTGAGATACAGAGACATGGGCCGGTCTACTCATCCACTGAGTCAGTGATAAAGAACAGGGGGCGGTCTGCTCATCCACTGAATCTGTGATACAGAGACAGGGGGCGGTCTACTCATCCCCTGAGTCTGTCAAACACAGAATGTGTGCGGTCTACACATCACCTGAGTCTGTGATACAGAGACAGGGGGCAGTCTACTCATCCCCTGAGTCTGTGATACAGAGACAGGGGGGGTCTACTCATCCAACGAGTGTGTGATAAAGAGACAGGGGGCGGTCTACTCATTCCCTGAGTCTGTGATCCAGAGAAAGGGGGCAGTCTACTCATCCCCTGAGTCTGAGATAAAGAGACAAGGGGCAGTTTACTCATACCCTGGGTCTGTGATACAGAGGAAGGGGACGGTCTACTCATCCCCTGAGTCTGTGACACAGAGACAGGGGGCGGTCTACTCATCCCCTGAGTCTGTGATACAGAGACAGGGGGGGTCTACTCATCACCTGAGTCTGTGATACAGAGACAGGGGGCGGTCTACTCATTCATTGAGTCTGTGATACAGAAAAAGGGGGCGGTCTACTCACCCACTGACTCTGTGATCCAGAGACAGGGGGCCCTCTACTCATCCACTGTGTCTGTGATACAGAGACAGGGGGCGCTCTACTCATCCCCTGAGTCTGTGATACAGAGACAGGGGGCGGTCTACTCATCCACTGTGTCTGTGATACAGGGACAGGAGGCGGTCTTCTCATCCACTGAGTCTGTGAGACAGAGACAGGGGGCGGTCTACTCATCCACTGTGTCTGTGATACAGGGACAGGAGGCGGTCTACTCATCCACTGACTCTGTGATGCAGAGACAGGAGGCGATCTTCTCATCCACTGAGTCTGTGAGACAGAGACAGGGGGCGCTCTACTCATCCACTGAGTCTGTGATACAGTTGCAGGGGGCGGTCTTCTCATCCACTGAGTCTGTGAGACAGAGACAGGGGGCGGCCACTCATCCCCTGAGTATGTGAGACAGAGACAGGGGGCGGTCTAATCATTCACTGATCTGTGATGCAGAGACAGGAGGCGGTCTACTCATCCCTTGACTCTGTGATACAGAGACAGGAGGCGGTCTACTCATCCCCTGAGTCTATGATACAGAGACAGGGGGCGGTCTTCTCATCAACTGAGTCTGTGGTACAGAGACAGGGGGGCGGTCGACTCATCCACTGAGTCTGTGATACAGAGACAGGGGGCGGTCTACTCATCCCCTGAGTCTGTCATTCAGAAAATGTGTGCGGTCTACACATCACCTGAGTCTTTGATACAGAGACAAGGGGCAGTTTACTCATCCCCTGGGTCTGTGATACAGAGTCAAGGGGCGGTCTACTCATCCCCTGAGTCTGTGATACAGAGACAGGTGGGGGTCTACTCATCTCCTGAGTCTGTGATACAGAGTCAAGGGGCGGTCTACTCATCCCCTGAGTCTGTGATACAGAGACAGGGGGGGGTCTACTCATCCCCTGAGTCTGTGATACAGACACAGGGGTCTGTCTACTCATCCACTGAGTCTGTGATAAAGAGACAGGGGGCGGTCTACTCATCCCCTGAGTCTGAGATACAGAGACAAGGGGCAGTTTACTCATCCCCTGGGTCTGTGATACAGAGGAAGGGGACGGTCTACTCATCCCCTGAGTCTGTGATACAGAGTCAAGGGGCGGTCTACTCATCCCCTGAGTCTGTGATACAGAGACAGGTGGGGGTCTACTCATCTCCTGAGTCTGTGATACAGAGTCAAGGGGCGGTCTACTCATCCCCTGAGTCTGTGATACAGAGACAGGGGGGGGTCTACTCATCCCCTGAGTCTGTGATACAGAGACAGGGGTCTGTCTACTCATCCACTGAGTCTGTGATAAAGAGACAGGGGGCGGTCTACTCATCCCCTGAGTCTGAGATACAGAGACAAGGGGCAGTTTACTCATCCCCTGGGTCTGTGATACAGAGACAGGTGGGGGTCTACTCATCTCCTGAGTTTGTGATACAGAGTCAATGGGCGGTCTACTCATCCCCTGAGTCTGTGATACAGAGACAGGGGGGGGGTCTACTCATCCCCTGAGTCTGTGATACAGAGACAGGGGGCTGTCTACTCATCCCCTGAGTCTGTGATGCAGAGACAGGGGGCGGTCTACTCATCCACTGAGTCTGTGATACAGAGACAGGGGACGATCTACTCAACCACTGACTCTGAGATACAGAGACAGGGGGCGGTCTACTCATTCACTGAGTCTGCGAAACAGAAACAAGGGGCGGTCTACTCATCCACTGAATCTGTGATCCAGAGACAGGGGGCGGTCTTCTCATCCACTGTGTCTGTGATGCAGAGACTGGGGGCGCTCTACTCATCCCCTGAGTCTATGATACAGAGACAGGGGGCGGCCTATTCATCCCCTGAGTCTTTGATACAGAGACAGGGGCGGTCTACTCATCCCCTGAGTCTATGATACAGAGACAGGGGGCGGTCTTCTCATCCACTGAGTCTGTGATACAGAGACAGGGGGGCGGTCTACTCATCCACTGAGTCTGTGATCCAGAGACAGGGTGCGGTCTTCTCATCCACTGAGTCTGTGAGACAGAGACAGGGGGGCGGTCTACTCATCCACTGAGTCTGTGATACAGAGACAGGGGGCGGTCTACTCATTCCCTGAGTCTGTGATACAGAAACAAGGGGTGGTCTACTCATCCCTTGAGTATGTGATACAGAGACAGGGGCCGGTCTACTCATCCACTGAGTCAGTGATAAAGAACAGGGGGCGGTCTACTCATCCACTGAATCTGTGATACAGAGACAGGGGGCGGTCTACTCATCCCCTGAGTCTGTCAAACAGAGAATGTGTGCGGTCTACACATCACCTGAGTCTGTGATACAGAGACAGGGGGCAGTATACTCATCCCCTGAGTCTGTGATACAGAGACAGGGGGGGTCTACTCATCCAACGAGTGTGTGATAAAGAGACAGGGGGCGGTCTACTCATTCCCTGAGTCTGTGATCCAGAGAAAGGGGGCAGTCTACTCATCCCCTGAGTCTGAGATAAAGAGACAAGGGGCAGTTTACTCATACCCTGGGTCTGTGATACAGAGGAAGGGGACGGTCTACTCATCCCCTGAGTCTGTGACACAGAGACAGGGGGCGGTCTACTCATCCCCTGAGTCTGTGATACAGAGACAGGGGCGGTCTACTCATCCCCTGAGTCTGTGATACAGAGACAGGGGGGGTCTACTCATCACTTGAGTCTGTGATACAGAGACAGGGGGCGGTCTACTCATTCATTGAGTCTGTGATACAGAAACAGGGGGCGGTCTACTCATCCACTGTGACTGTGATACAGAGACAGGGGGCGCTCTACTCATCCACTGACTCTGTGATCCAGAGACAGGGGGGGTCTACTCATCACTTGAGTCTGTGATACAGAGACAGGGGGCGGTCTACTCATTCATTGAGTCTGTGATACAGAAACAGGGGGCGGTCTACTCATCCACTGTGACTGTGATACAGAGACAGGGGGCGCTCTACTCATCCACTGACTCTGTGATCCAGAGACAGGGGGCGGTCTACTCATCCACTGAGTCTGTGACACAGAGACAGGGGGCGGTCCACTCATCCACTGTGTCTGTGATACAGAGACAGGGGGCGGTCTTCTTGTCAACTGTGTCTGCGATACAGAGACAGGGGGGCGGTCTACTCATCCACTGAGTCTGTGATACAGAGACAGGGGGCGGTCTTCTCATCCACGGTGTCTGTGATACAGAGACTGGGGGCGCTCTACTCATCCCCTGAGTATGTGATACAGAGACAGGGGGCGGTCTACTCATCCCCTGAGTATGTGATACAGAGACAGGGGGCGGTCTATTCATCCCCTGAGTCTTTGATACAGAGACAGGGGCGGTCTACACATCCCCTGAGTGTATGATACAGAGACAGGGGGCGGTCTTCTCATCCACTGAGTCTGTGATACAGAGACAGGGGGGCGGTCTACTCATCCACTGAATCTGTGATCCAGAGACAGGGGGCGGTCTTCTCATTCACTGTGTCTGTGATACAGAGACTGGGGGCGCTCTACTCATCCCCTGAGTATGTGATAGAGACAGGGGGCGGTCTACTCATCCCCTGTGTCTATGATACAGAGACGGGGGGGGTCTACTCATCCCTTGAGTCTGTGATGCAGACAGGAGGCAGTCTACTCATCCCCTGAGTCTATGATACAGAGACAGAGGGCACTCTACTCATCCCCTGTGTCCATGATAGAGAGACAGGGGGCGCTCTACTTCTCCCCTGAGTCTATGATCGAGAGACAGCGGGCGCTCTACTCACCTCCTGAGTCTTTGATACAGAGATAGGGGCCGGTCTTCTCATCCACTGAGTCTGTGATGCAGAGAAAGGGGACGGTCTACTCATCCACTGAGTCTGTGATACAGAGACAGGGGGCGGTCTTCTCATCCACGGTGTCTGTGATACAGAGACTGGGGGCGCTCTACTCATCCCCTGAGTATGTGATACAGAGACAGGGGGCGGTCTACTCATCCCCTGAGTATGTGATACAGAGACAGGGGGCGGTCTATTCATCCCCTGAGTCTTTGATACAGAGACAGGGGCGGTCTACACATCCCCTGAGTCTATGATACAGAGACAGGGGGCGGTCTTCTCATCCACTGAGTCTGTGATACAGAGACAGGGGGGCGGTCTACTCATCCACTGAATCTGTGATCCAGAGACAGGGGGCGGTCTTCTCATTCACTGTGTCTGTGATACAGAGACTGGGGGCGCTCTACTCATCCCCTGAGTATGTGATAGAGACAGGGGGCGGTCTACTCATCCCCTGTGTCTATGATACAGAGACAGGGGGGCGGTCTATTCATCCCCTGAGTCTTTGATACAGAGACAGGGGCGGTCTACTCATCCCCTGAGTCTATGATACAGAGACAGGGGGCGGTCTTCTCATCCACTGAGTCTGTGATACAGAGACAGGGGGGCGGTCTACTCATCCACTGAGTCTGTGATCCAGAGACAGGGGGCGGTCTTCTCATCCCCTGAGTCTATGATACAGAGAAAGGGGGCAGTCTACTCATCCCCTGAGTCTGAGATACAGAGACAAGGGGCAGTTTACTCATCCTCTGGGTCTGTGATACAGAGGAAGGGGGCGGTGTACTCATCCCCTGAGTCTGTGACACAGAGACAGGGGGCGGTTTACACATCCCGAGTTTGTTATACAGAGACAGGGGGCTGTCTAGTCATCCACTGAGTCTGTGATACAGAGACAGGGGACGATCTACTCAACCACTGACTCTGAGATACAGAGACAGGGGGCGGACTTCTCATCCACTGACTCTGAGATACAGAGACAGGGGGCGGTCTTCTCTTCCACTGAGTCTGTGATACAGAGACATGGGATGGTCTACTCATCCCCTGACTCTGAGATACAGAGGCAGGGGGCGGTCTACTCATCCCCTGAGTCTGTGATGCGGAGACAGGGGGCGGTCTTCTCATCCACTGACTCTGAGATACAGAGACATGGGCCGGTCTACTCATCCACTGAGTCAGTGATAAAGAACAGGGGGCGGTCTGCTCATCCACTGAATCTGTGATACAGAGACAGGGGGCGGTCTACTCATCCCCTGAGTCTGTCAAACACAGAATGTGTGCGGTCTACACATCACCTGAGTCTGTGATACAGAGACAGGGGGCAGTCTACTCATCCCCTGAGTCTGTGATACAGAGACAGGGGGGGTCTACTCATCCAACGAGTGTGTGATAAAGAGACAGGGGGCGGTCTACTCATTCCCTGAGTCTGTGATCCAGAGAAAGGGGGCAGTCTACTCATCCCCTGAGTCTGAGATAAAGAGACAAGGGGCAGTTTACTCATACCCTGGGTCTGTGATACAGAGGAAGGGGACGGTCTACTCATCCCCTGAGTCTGTGACACAGAGACAGGGGGTGGTCTACTCATCCCCTGAGTCTGTGATACAGAGACAGGGGGGGTCTACTCATCACCTGAGTCTGTGATACAGAGACAGGGGGCGGTCTACTCATTCATTGAGTCTGTGATACAGAAAAAGGGGGCGGTCTACTCACCCACTGACTCTGTGATCCAGAGACAGGGGGCCCTCTACTCATCCACTGTGTCTGTGATACAGAGACAGGGGGCGCTCTACTCATCCCCTGAGTCTGTGATACAGAGACAGGGGGCGGTCTACTCATCCACTGTGTCTGTGATACAGGGACAGGAGGCGGTCTTCTCATCCACTGAGTCTGTGAGACAGAGACAGGGGGCGGTCTACTCATCCACTGTGTCTGTGATACAGGGACAGGAGGCGGTCTACTCATCCACTGACTCTGTGATGCAGAGACAGGAGGCGATCTTCTCATCCACTGAGTCTGTGAGACAGAGACAGGGGGCGCTCTACTCATCCACTGAGTCTGTGATACAGTTGCAGGGGGCGGTCTTCTCATCCACTGAGTCTGTGAGACAGAGACAGGGGGCGGCCACTCATCCCCTGAGTATGTGAGACAGAGACAGGGGGCGGTCTAATCATTCACTGATCTGTGATGCAGAGACAGGAGGCGGTCTACTCATCCCTTGACTCTGTGATACAGAGACAGGAGGCGGTCTACTCATCCCCTGAGTCTATGATACAGAGACAGGGGGCGGTCTTCTCATCAACTGAGTCTGTGGTACAGAGACAGGGGGGCGGTCGACTCATCCACTGAGTCTGTGATACAGAGACAGGGGGCGGTCTACTCATCCCCTGAGTCTGTCATTCAGAAAATGTGTGCGGTCTACACATCACCTGAGTCTTTGATACAGAGACAAGGGGCAGTTTACTCATCCCCTGGGTCTGTGATACAGAGTCAAGGGGCGGTCTACTCATCCCCTGAGTCTGTGATACAGAGACAGGTGGGGGTCTACTCATCTCCTGAGTCTGTGATACAGAGTCAAGGGGCGGTCTACTCATCCCCTGAGTCTGTGATACAGAGACAGGGGGGGGTCTACTCATCCCCTGAGTCTGTGATACAGACACAGGGGTCTGTCTACTCATCCACTGAGTCTGTGATAAAGAGACAGGGGGCGGTCTACTCATCCCCTGAGTCTGAGATACAGAGACAAGGGGCAGTTTACTCATCCCCTGGGTCTGTGATACAGAGGAAGGGGACGGTCTACTCATCCCCTGAGTCTGTGATACAGAGTCAAGGGGCGGTCTACTCATCCCCTGAGTCTGTGATACAGAGACAGGTGGGGGTCTACTCATCTCCTGAGTCTGTGATACAGAGTCAAGGGGCGGTCTACTCATCCCCTGAGTCTGTGATACAGAGACAGGGGGGGGTCTACTCATCCCCTGAGTCTGTGATACAGAGACAGGGGTCTGTCTACTCATCCACTGAGTCTGTGATAAAGAGACAGGGGGCGGTCTACTCATCCCCTGAGTCTGAGATACAGAGACAAGGGGCAGTTTACTCATCCCCTGGGTCTGTGATACAGAGGAAGGGGACGGTCTACTCATCCCCTGAGTCTGTGATATAGAGACAGGGGGCGGTCTACTCATCCCCTGAGTCTGTGATACAGAGACAGGTGGGGGTCTACTCATCTCCTGAGTTTGTGATACAGAGTCAATGGGCGGTCTACTCATCCCCTGAGTCTGTGATACAGAGACAGGGGGGGGTCTACTCATCCCCTGAGTCTGTGATACAGAGACAGGGGGCTGTCTACTCATCCCCTGAGTCTGTGATGCAGAGACAGGGGGCGGTCTACTCATCCACTGAGTCTGTGATACAGAGACAGGGGACGATCTACTCAACCACTGACTCTGAGATACAGAGACAGGGGGCGGTCTACTCATTCACTGAGTCTGCGAAACAGAAACAAGGGGCGGTCTACTCATCCACTGAATCTGTGATCCAGAGACAGGGGGCGGTCTTCTCATCCACTGTGTCTGTGATGCAGAGACTGGGGGCGCTCTACTCATCCCCTGAGTCTATGATACAGAGACAGGGGGCGGCCTATTCATCCCCTGAGTCTTTGATACAGAGACAGGGGCGGTCTACTCATCCCCTGAGTCTATGATACAGAGACAGGGGGCGGTCTTCTCATCCACTGAGTCTGTGATACAGAGACAGGGGGGCGGTCTACTCATCCACTGAGTCTGTGATCCAGAGACAGGGTGCGGTCTTCTCATCCACTGAGTCTGTGAGACAGAGACAGGGGGGCGGTCTACTCATCCACTGAGTCTGTGATACAGAGACAGGGGGCGGTCTACTCATTCCCTGAGTCTGTGATACAGAAACAAGGGGTGGTCTACTCATCCCTTGAGTATGTGATACAGAGACAGGGGCCGGTCTACTCATCCACTGAGTCAGTGATAAAGAACAGGGGGCGGTCTACTCATCCACTGAATCTGTGATACAGAGACAGGGGGCGGTCTACTCATCCCCTGAGTCTGTCAAACAGAGAATGTGTGCGGTCTACACATCACCTGAGTCTGTGATACAGAGACAGGGGGCAGTATACTCATCCCCTGAGTCTGTGATACAGAGACAGGGGGGGTCTACTCATCCAACGAGTGTGTGATAAAGAGACAGGGGGCGGTCTACTCATTCCCTGAGTCTGTGATCCAGAGAAAGGGGGCAGTCTACTCATCCCCTGAGTCTGAGATAAAGAGACAAGGGGCAGTTTACTCATACCCTGGGTCTGTGATACAGAGGAAGGGGACGGTCTACTCATCCCCTGAGTCTGTGACACAGAGACAGGGGGCGGTCTACTCATCCCCTGAGTCTGTGATACAGAGACAGGGGCGGTCTACTCATCCCCTGAGTCTGTGATACAGAGACAGGGGGGGTCTACTCATCACTTGAGTCTGTGATACAGAGACAGGGGGCGGTCTACTCATTCATTGAGTCTGTGATACAGAAACAAGGGGCGGTCTACTCATCCACTGTGACTGTGATACAGAGACAGGGGGCGCTCTACTCATCCACTGACTCTGTGATCCAGAGACAGGGGGGGTCTACTCATCACTTGAGTCTGTGATACAGAGACAGGGGGCGGTCTACTCATTCATTGAGTCTGTGATACAGAAACAGGGGGCGGTCTACTCATCCACTGTGACTGTGATACAGAGACAGGGGGCGCTCTACTCATCCACTGAGTCTGTGACACAGAGACAGGGGGCGGTCCACTCATCCACTGTGTCTGTGATACAGAGACAGGGGGCGGTCTTCTTGTCAACTGTGTCTGCGATACAGAGACAGGGGGGCGGTCTACTCATCCACTGAGTCTGTGATACAGAGACAGGGGGCGGTCTTCTCATCCACGGTGTCTGTGATACAGAGACTGGGGGCGCTCTACTCATCCCCTGAGTATGTGATACAGAGACAGGGGGCGGTCTACTCATCCCCTGAGTATGTGATACAGAGACAGGGGGCGGTCTATTCATCCCCTGAGTCTTTGATACAGAGACAGGGGCGGTCTACACATCCCCTGAGTGTATGATACAGAGACAGGGGGCGGTCTTCTCATCCACTGAGTCTGTGATACAGAGACAGGGGGGCGGTCTACTCATCCACTGAATCTGTGATCCAGAGACAGGGGGCGGTCTTCTCATTCACTGTGTCTGTGATACAGAGACTGGGGGCGCTCTACTCATCCCCTGAGTATGTGATAGAGACAGGGGGCGGTCTACTCATCCCCTGTGTCTATGATACAGAGACGGGGGGGGTCTACTCATCCCTTGAGTCTGTGATGCAGACAGGAGGCAGTCTACTCATCCCCTGAGTCTATGATACAGAGACAGAGGGCACTCTACTCATCCCCTGTGTCCATGATAGAGAGACAGGGGGCGCTCTACTTCTCCCCTGAGTCTATGATCGAGAGACAGCGGGCGCTCTACTCACCTCCTGAGTCTTTGATACAGAGATAGGGGCCGGTCTTCTCATCCACTGAGTCTGTGATGCAGAGAAAGGGGACGGTCTACTCATCCACTGAGTCTGTGATACAGAGACAGGGGGCGGTCTACTCATCCCCTGAGTATGTGATACAGAGACAGGGGGCGCTCTACTCATCCACTGAGTCTGTGATACAGAGACAGGGGGCGGTCTACTCATCCCCTGAGTATGTGATACAGAGACAGGGGGCGGTCTACTCATCCCCTGAGTATGTGATACAGAGACAGGGGGCGGTCTATTCATCCCCTGAGTCTTTGATACAGAGACAGGGGCGGTCTACACATCCCCTGAGTCTATGATACAGAGACAGGGGGCGGTCTTCTCATCCACTGAGTCTGTGATACAGAGACAGGGGGGCGGTCTACTCATCCACTGAATCTGTGATCCAGAGACAGGGGGCGGTCTTCTCATTCACTGTGTCTGTGATACAGAGACTGGGGGCGCTCTACTCATCCCCTGAGTATGTGATAGAGACAGGGGGCGGTCTACTCATCCCCTGTGTCTATGATACAGAGACAGGGGGGGCGGTCTATTCATCCCCTGAGTCTTTGATACAGAGACAGGGGCGGTCTACTCATCCCCTGAGTCTATGATACAGAGACAGGGGGCGGTCTTCTCATCCACTGAGTCTGTGATACAGAGACAGGGGGGCGGTCTACTCATCCACTGAGTCTGTGATCCAGAGACAGGGGGCGGTCTTCTCATCCCCTGAGTCTATGATACAGAGAAAGGGGGCAGTCTACTCATCCCCAGAGTCTGAGATACAGAGACAAGGGGCAGTTTACTCATCCTCTGGGTCTGTGATACAGAGGAAGGGGGCGGTGTACTCATCCCCTGAGTCTGTGACACAGAGACAGGGGGCGGTTTACACATCCCGAGTTTGTTATACAGAGACAGGGGGCTGTCTAGTCATCCACTGAGTCTGTGATACAGAGACAGGGGACGATCTACTCAACCACTGACTCTGAGATACAGAGACAGGGGGCGGACTTCTCATCCACTGACTCTGAGATACAGAGACAGGGGGGGTCTACTCATCCCCTGACTCTGAGATACAGAGGCAGGGGGCGGTCTACTCATCCCCTGAGTCTGTGATGCGGAGACAGGGGGCGGTCTTCTCATCCACTGACTCTGAGATACAGAGACATGGGCCGGTCTACTCATCCACTGAGTCAGTGATAAAGAACAGGGGGCGGTCTGCTCATCCACTGAATCTGTGATACAGAGACAGGGGGCGGTCTACTCATCCCCTGAGTCTGTCAAACACAGAATGTGTGCGGTCTACACATCACCTGAGTCTGTGATACAGAGACAGGGGGCAGTCTACTCATCCCCTGAGTCTGTGATACAGAGACAGGGGGGGTCTACTCATCCAACGAGTGTGTGATAAAGAGACAGGGGGCGGTCTACTCATTCCCTGAGTCTGTGATCCAGAGAAAGGGGGCAGTCTACTCATCCCCTGAGTCTGAGATAAAGAGACAAGGGGCAGTTTACTCATACCCTGGGTCTGTGATACAGAGGAAGGGGACGGTCTACTCATCCCCTGAGTCTGTGACACAGAGACAGGGGGCGGTCTACTCATCCCCTGAGTCTGTGATACAGAGACAGGGGGGGTCTACTCATCACCTGAGTCTGTGATACAGAGACAGGGGGCGGTCTACTCATTCATTGAGTCTGTGATACAGAAAAAGGGGGCGGTCTACTCACCCACTGACTCTGTGATCCAGAGACAGGGGGCCCTCTACTCATCCACTGTGTCTGTGATACAGAGACAGGGGGCGCTCTACTCATCCCCTGAGTCTGTGATACAGAGACAGGGGGCGGTCTACTCATCCACTGTGTCTGTGATACAGGGACAGGAGGCGGTCTTCTCATCCACTGAGTCTGTGAGACAGAGACAGGGGGCGGTCTACTCATCCACTGTGTCTGTGATACAGGGACAGGAGGCGGTCTACTCATCCACTGACTCTGTGATGCAGAGACAGGAGGCGATCTTCTCATCCACTGAGTCTGTGAGACAGAGACAGGGGGCGCTCTACTCATCCACTGAGTCTGTGATACAGTTGCAGGGGGCGGTCTTCTCATCCACTGAGTCTGTGAGACAGAGACAGGGGGCGGCCACTCATCCCCTGAGTATGTGAGACAGAGACAGGGGGCGGTCTAATCATTCACTGATCTGTGATGCAGAGACAGGAGGCGGTCTACTCATCCCTTGACTCTGTGATACAGAGACAGGAGGCGGTCTACTCATCCCCTGAGTCGATGATACAGAGACAGGGGGCGGTCGATTCATCCCCTGAGTCTTTGATACAGAGGCATGGGGCCCGTCTTCTGATCCACTGAGTCTGTGATACAGAGACAGGGTGCGGTCTACTCATCCACTGAGTCTGTGATACAGAGACAGGGGGCGGTCTACTCATTCCCTGAGTCTGTGATCCAGAAACAGTGGGTGGTCTACTCATCCCTTGAGTATGTGATACAGAGACAGGGGGCGGTCTACTCATTCCCTGAGTCTGTGATACAGAGACAGGGTGGGGTCTACTCATCCCTTGAGTCTGCGAAACAGAGACAGGGGGCGGTCTACTCATCCCCTGAGTATGTGATACAGAGACAGGGTGGGGTCTACTCATCCCTTGAGTCTGCGAAACAGAGACAGGGGGCGCTCTACTCATCCCCTGAGTCTTCAATACAGAGACAGGGGCAGGTCTTCTCATCCACTGAGTCTGTGATACAGAGACAGGGGGCGGTCTACTCATTCACTGAGTCTGCGAAACAGAAACAAGGGGCGGTCTACTCATCCACTGAATCTGTGATCCAGAGACAGGGGGCGGTCTTCTCATCCACTGTGTCTGTGATACAGAGACTGGGGGCGCTCTACTCATCCCCTGAGTCTATGATACAGAGACAGGGGCCGGTCTACTCATTCCCTGAGTCTGTGATCAAGAAACAGGGGGTGGTCTACTCATCCCTTGAGTATGTGATACAGAGACAGGGGGGGGGTCTACTCATCCATTGATTCTGTGATACAGAGACAGGAGGCAGTCTACTCATCCCCTGAGTCGATGATACAGAGACAGAGGGCACTCTACTCATCCCCTGTGTCCATGATAGAGAGACAGGGGGCGCTCTACTCATCCCCTGAGTCTGCGAAACAGAGACAGGGGGCGGTCTACTCATCCCCTGAGTCTGTCACAGAGAGAAAGTGTGCGGTCAAATCATCACCTGAGTCTGTGATGCAGAGACAGGGGGCGGTCTACTCATCCCCCGAGTATGTGATAAAGAGACAGGGGGCGGTCTATTCATCCCCTGAGTCTTTGATACAGAGGCACGGGGCCCGTCTTCTGATCCACTGAGTCTGTGATACAGAGACAGGGTGCGGTCCACTCATCCACTGAGTCTGTGATACAGAGACAGGGGGCGGTCTACTCATTCCCTGAGTCTGTGATACAGAGACAGGGTGGGGTCTACTCATCCCTTGAGTCTGCGAAACAGAGACAGGGGGCGGTCTACTCATCCCCTGAGTATGTGATACAGAGACAGGGTGGGGTCTACTCATCCCTTGAGTCTGCGAAACAGAGACAGGGGGCGCTCTACTCATCCCCTGAGTCTTTAATACAGAGACAGGGGCAGGTCTTCTCATCCACTGAGTCTGTGATACAGAGACAGGGGGCGGTCTACTCATTCACTGAGTCTGCGAAACAGAAACAAGGGGCGGTCTACTCATCCACTGAATCTGTGATCCAGAGACAGGGGGCGGTCTACTCATCCACTGTGTCTGTGATACAGGGACAGGGGGCGGTCTTCTCATCCACTGTGTCTGTGATACAGAGACTGGGGGCGCTCTACTCATCCCCTGAGTCTATGATACAGAGACAGGGGGCGGTCTTCTCATCCACTGAGTCTGTGATACAGAGACAGGGGGGCGGTCTACTCATCCACTGAGTCTGTGATCCAGAGACAGGAGGCGGTCTTCTCATCCACTGAGTCTGTGATACAGAGACAGGGGGGCGGTCTACTCATCCACTGAGTCTGTGATACAGAGACAGGGGGCGGTCTACTCATTCCCTGAGTCTGTGATACAGAAACAGGGGGTGGTCTACTCATCCCTTGAGTATGTGATACAGAGACAGGGGGCGGTCTGCTCATCCACTGTGTCTATGATACAGGGACAGGGGGCGCTCTACTCATCCCCTGAGTCTGTGATACAGAAACAAGGGGCAGTCTACTCATCCACTGACTCTGTGATCCAGAGACAGGGGGCGGTCTACTCATCCACTGTGTCTGTGATACAGGGACAGGGGGCGGTCTTCTCATCCACTGAGTCTGTGAGACAGAGAGAGGGGGCGCTCTACTCATCCACTGTGTCTGTGATACAGGGACAGGGGGCGGTCTAATCATTCACTGATCTGTGATGCAGAGACAGGAGGCGGTCTACTCATCCCTTGACTCTGTGATACAGAGACAGGAGGCGGTCTACTCATCCACAGTGTCTGTGATACAGAGACAGGGGGAGTTCTAATCATTCACTGATCTGTGATGCAGAGACAGGAGGCGGTCTACTCATCCCTTGACTCTGTGATACAGAGACAGGGGGCGGTCTCTTCATCCCCTGAGTCTTTGATACAGAGACAGGGGCCCGTCTTCTGATCCACTGAGTCTGTGATACAGAGACAGGGGGCGGTTTACACATCCCGAGTTTGTTATACAGAGACAGGGGGCTGTCTAGTCATCCACTGAGTCTGTGATACAGAAACAGGGGGTGGTCTACTCATCCCTTGAGTATGTGATACAGAGACAGGGGGCGGTCTGCTCATCCACTGTGTCTATGATACAGGGACAGGGGGCGCTCTACTCATCCCCTGAGTCTGTGATACAGAAACAAGGGGCAGTCTACTCATCCACTGACTCTGTGATCCAGAGACAGGGGGCGGTCTTCTCATCCACTGAGTCTGTGAGACAGAGAGAGGGGGCGCTCTACTCATCCACTGTGTCTGTGATACAGGGACAGGGGGCGGTCTAATCATTCACTGATCTGTGATGCAGAGACAGGAGGCGGTCTACTCATCCCTTGACTCTGTGATACAGAGACAGGAGGCGGTCTACTCATCCACAGTGTCTGTGATACAGAGACAGGGGGAGTTCTAATCATTCACTGATCTGTGATGCAGAGACAGGAGGCGGTCTACTCATCCCTTGACTCTGTGATACAGAGACAGGGGGCGGTCTCTTCATCCCCTGAGTCTTTGATACAGAGACAGGGGCCCGTCTTCTGATCCACTGAGTCTGTGATACAGAGACAGGGGGCGGTTTACACATCCCGAGTTTGTTATACAGAGACAGGGGGCTGTCTAGTCATCCACTGAGTCTGTGATACAGAGACAGGGGGCGGTCTACTCATCCACTGTGTCTGTGATACAGAGACAGGGGGGCGGTCTGCTCATCCACTGAGTCTGTGATCCAGAGACAGGGGGCGGTCTTCTCATCCACTGAGTCTGTGATGCAGAGACAGGGGGGCGGTCTACTCATTCCCTGAGTCTGTGATACAGAAACAGGGGGTGGTCTACTCATCCCTTGAGTATGTGATACAGAGACAGGGGGCGCTCTACTCATCCCCTGAGTCTGTGATACAGAAACAAGGGGCAGTCTACTCATCCACTGACTCTGTGATCCAGAGACAGGGGGCGGTCTACTCATCCACTGTGTCTGTGATACAGGGACAGGGGGCGGTCTTCTCATCCACTGAGTCTGTGAGACAGAGAGAGGGGGCGCTCTACTCATCCACTGTGTCTGTGATACAGGGACAGGGGGCGGTCTAATCATTCACTGATCTGTGATGCAGAGACAGGAGGCGGTCTACTCATCCCTTGACTCTGTGATACAGAGACAGGAGGCGGTCTACTCATCCACTGTGTCTGTGATACAGAGACAGGGGGCGCTCTACTCATCCACTGAGTCTGTGATACAGAGACAGGGGGCGGTCTACTCATCCCCTGAGTATGTGATACAGAGACAGGGGGCGGTCTATTCATCCCCTGAGTCTTTGATACAGAGACAGGGGCGGTCTACACATCCCCTGAGTGTATGATACAGAGACAGGGGGCGGTCTTCTCATCCACTGAGTCTGTGATACAGAGACAGGGGGGCGGTCTACTCATCCACTGAATCTGTGATCCAGAGACAGGGGGCGGTCTTCTCATTCACTGTGTCTGTGATACAGAGACTGGGGGCGCTCTACTCATCCCCTGAGTATGTGATAGAGACAGGGGGCGGTCTACTCATCCCCTGTGTCTATGATACAGAGACAGGGGGGCGGTCTATTCATCCCCTGAGTCTTTGATACAGAGACAGGGGCGGTCTACTCATCCCCTGAGTCTATGATACAGAGACAGGGGGCGGTCTTCTCATCCACTGTGTCTGTGATACAGAGACAGGGGGGCGGTCTACTCATCCACTGAGTCTGTGATCCAGAGACAGGGGGCGGTCTTCTCATCCCCTGAGTCGATGATACAGAGAAAGGGGGCAGTCTACTCATCCCCTGAGTCTGAGATACAGAGACAAGGGGCAGTTTACTCATCCTCTGGGTCTGTGATACAGAGGAAGGGGGCGGTGTACTCATCCCCTGAGTCTGTGACACAGAGACAGGGGGCGGTTTACACATCCCGAGTTTGTTATACAGAGACAGGGGGCTGTCTAGTCATCCACTGAGTCTGTGATACAGAGACAGGGGACGATCTACTCAACCACTGACTCTGAGATACAGAGACAGGGGGCGGACTTCTCATCCACTGACTCTGAGATACAGAGACAGGGGGCGGTCTTCTCTTCCACTGAGTCTGTGATACAGAGACATGGGATGGTCTACTCATCCCCTGACTCTGAGATACAGAGGCAGGGGGCGGTCTACTCATCCCCTGAGTCTGTGATGCGGAGACAGGGGGCGGTCTTCTCATCCACTGACTCTGAGATACAGAGACATGGGCCGGTCTACTCATCCACTGAGTCAGTGATAAAGAACAGGGGGCGGTCTGCTCATCCACTGAATCTGTGATACAGAGACAGGGGGCGGTCTACTCATCCCCTGAGTCTGTCAAACAGAGAATGTGTGCGGTCTACACATCACCTGAGTCTGTGATACAGAGACAGGGGGCAGTCTACTCATCCCCTGAGTCTGTGATACAGAGACAGGGGGGGTCTACTCATCCAACGAGTGTGTGATAAAGAGACAGGGGGCGGTCTACTCATTCCCTGAGTCTGTGATCCAGAGAAAGGGGGCAGTCTACTCATCCCCTGAGTCTGAGATAAAGAGACAAGGGGCAGTTTACTCATACCCTGGGTCTGTGATACAGAGGAAGGGGACGGTCTACTCATCCCCTGAGTCTGTGACACAGAGACAGGGGGCGGTCTACTCATCCCCTGAGTCTGTGATACAGAGACAGGGGGGGTCTACTCATCACCTGAGTCTGTGATACAGAGACAGGGGGCGGTCTACTCATTCATTGAGTCTGTGATACAGAAAAAGGGGGCGGTCTACTCAACCACTGACTCTGTGATCCAGAGACAGGGGGCCCTCTACTCATCCACTGTGTCTGTGATACAGAGACAGGGGGCGCTCTACTCATCCCCTGAGTCTGTGATACAGAGACAGGGGGCGGTCTACTCATCCACTGTGTCTGTGATACAGGGACAGGAGGCGGTCTTCTCATCCACTGAGTCTGTGAGACAGAGACAGGGGGCGGTCTACTCATCCACTGTGTCTGTGATACAGGGACAGGAGGCGGTCTACTCATCCACTGACTCTGTGATGCAGAGACAGGAGGCGATCTTCTCATCCACTGAGTCTGTGAGACAGAGACAGGGGGCGCTCTACTCATCCACTGAGTCTGTGATACAGTTGCAGGGGGCGGTCTTCTCATCCAATGAGTCTGTGAGACAGAGACAGGGGGCGGCCACTCATCCCCTGAGTATGTGAGACAGAGACAGGGGGCGGTCTAATCATTCACTGATCTGTGATGCAGAGACAGGAGGCGGTCTACTCATCCCTTGACTCTGAGATACAGAGACAGGAGGCGGTCTACTCATCCCCTGAGTCGATGATACAGAGACAGGGGGCGGTCTATTCATCCCGAGTCTTTGATACAGAGACAGGGGCTCGTCTTCTGATCCACTGAGTCTGTGATACAGAGACAGGGGGCGGTCTACTCATTCCCAGAGTCTGTGATCAAGAAACAGGGGGTGGTCTACTCATCCCTTGAGTATGTGATACAGAGACAGGAGGCAGTCTACTCATCCCCTGAGTCGATGATACAGAGACAGAGGGCACTCTACTCATCCCCTGTGTCCATGATAGAGAGACAGGGGGCGCTCTACTCATCCCCTGTGTCCATGATAGAGAGACAGGGGGCGCTCTACTCACCCCCTGAGTCTGCGAAACAGAGACAGGGGGCGGTCTACTCATCCCCTGAGTCTGTCACAGAGAGAAAGTGTGCGGTCAAATCATCACCTGAGTCTGTGATGCAGAGACAGGGGGCGGTCTACTCATCCCCCGAGTATGTGATAAAGAGACAGGGGGCGGTCGATTCATCCCCTGAGTCTTTGATACAGGGGCACGGGGCCCGTCTTCTGATCCACTGAGTCTGTGATACAGAGACAGGGTGCGGTCTACTCATCCACTGAGTCTGTGATACCGAGACAGGGGGCGGTCTACTCATTCCCTGAGTCTGTGATCCAGAAACAGTGGGTGGTCTACTCATCCCTTGAGTATGTGATACAGAGACAGGGGGCGGTCTACTCATTCCCTGAGTCTGTGATACAGAGACAGGGTGGGGTCTACTCATCCCTTGAGTCTGCGAAACAGAGACAGGGGGCGGTCTACTCATCCCCTGAGTATGTGATACAGAGACAGGGTGGGGTCTACTCATCCCTTGAGTCTGTGAAACAGAGACAGGGGGCGCTCTACTCATCCCCTGAGTCTTCAATACAGAGACAGGGGCAGGTCTTCTCATCCACTGAGTCTGTGATACAGAGACAGGGGGCGGTCTACTCATTCACTGAGTCTGCGAAACAGAAACAAGGGGCGGTCTACTCATCCACTGAGTCTGTGATCCAGAGACAGGGGGCGGTCTACTCATTCACTGAGTCTGCGAAACAGAAACAAGGGGCGGTCTACTCATCCACTGAATCTGTGATCCAGAGACAGGGGGCGGTCTTCTCATCCACTGTGTCTGTGATACAGAGACTGGGGGCGCTCTACTCATCCCCTGAGTCTATGATACAGAGACAGGGGGCGGTCTTCTCATCCACTGAGTCTGTGATACAGAGACAGGGGGGCGGTCTTCTCATCCACTGAGTCTGTGAGACAGAGAGAGGGGGCGCTCTACTCATCCACTGTGTCTGTGATACAGAGACAGGGGGCGGTCTGCTCATCCACTGTGTCTATGATACAGGGACAGGGGGCGCTCTACTCATCCCCTGAGTCTGTGATACAGAAACAAGGGGCAGTCTACTCATCCACTGACTCTGTGATCCAGAGACAGGGGGCGGTCTTCTCATCCACTGAGTCTGTGAGACAGAGAGAGGGGGCGCTCTACTCATCCACTGTGTCTGTGATACAGGGACAGGGGGCGGTCTAATCATTCACTGATCTGTGATGCAGAGACAGGAGGCGGTCTACTCATCCACAGTGTCTGTGATACAGAGACAGGGGGAGTTCTAATCATTCACTGATCTGTGATGCAGAGACAGGAGGCGGTCTACTCATCCCTTGACTCTGTGATACAGAGACAGGGGGCGGTCTCTTCATCCCCTGAGTCTTTGATACAGAGACAGGGGCCCGTCTTCTGATCCACTGAGTCTGTGATACAGAGACAGGGGGCGGTTTACACATCCCGAGTTTGTTATACAGAGACAGGGGGCTGTCTAGTCATCCACTGAGTCTGTGATACAGAGACAGGGGGCGGTCTACTCATCCACTGTGTCTGTGATACAGAGACAGGGGGGCGGTCTGCTCATCCACTGAGTCTGTGATCCAGAGACAGGGGGCGGTCTTCTCATCCACTGAGTCTGTGATGCAGAGACAGGGGGGCGGTCTACTCATTCCCTGAGTCTGTGATACAGAAACAGGGGGTGGTCTACTCATCCCTTGAGTATGTGATACAGAGACAGGGGGCGCTCTACTCATCCCCTGAGTCTGTGATACAGAAACAAGGGGCAGTCTACTCATCCACTGACTCTGTGATCCAGAGACAGGGGGCGGTCTACTCATCCACTGTGTCTGTGATACAGGGACAGGGGGCGGTCTTCTCATCCACTGAGTCTGTGAGACAGAGAGAGGGGGCGCTCTACTCATCCACTGTGTCTGTGATACAGGGACAGGGGGCGGTCTAATCATTCACTGATCTGTGATGCAGAGACAGGAGGCGGTCTACTCATCCCTTGACTCTGTGATACAGAGACAGGAGGCGGTCTACTCATCCACTGTGTCTGTGATACAGAGACAGGGGGCGCTCTACTCATCCACTGAGTCTGTGATACAGAGACAGGGGGCGGTCTACTCATCCCCTGAGTATGTGATACAGAGACAGGGGGCGGTCTATTCATCCCCTGAGTCTTTGATACAGAGACAGGGGCGGTCTACACATCCCCTGAGTGTATGATACAGAGACAGGGGGCGGTCTTCTCATCCACTGAGTCTGTGATACAGAGACAGGGGGGCGGTCTACTCATCCACTGAATCTGTGATCCAGAGACAGGGGGCGGTCTTCTCATTCACTGTGTCTGTGATACAGAGACTGGGGGCGCTCTACTCATCCCCTGAGTATGTGATAGAGACAGGGGGCGGTCTACTCATCCCCTGTGTCTATGATACAGAGACAGGGGGGCGGTCTATTCATCCCCTGAGTCTTTGATACAGAGACAGGGGCGGTCTACTCATCCCCTGAGTCTATGATACAGAGACAGGGGGCGGTCTTCTCATCCACTGTGTCTGTGATACAGAGACAGGGGGGCGGTCTACTCATCCACTGAGTCTGTGATCCAGAGACAGGGGGCGGTCTTCTCATCCCCTGAGTCGATGATACAGAGAAAGGGGGCAGTCTACTCATCCCCTGAGTCTGAGATACAGAGACAAGGGGCAGTTTACTCATCCTCTGGGTCTGTGATACAGAGGAAGGGGGCGGTGTACTCATCCCCTGAGTCTGTGACACAGAGACAGGGGGCGGTTTACACATCCCGAGTTTGTTATACAGAGACAGGGGGCTGTCTAGTCATCCACTGAGTCTGTGATACAGAGACAGGGGACGATCTACTCAACCACTGACTCTGAGATACAGAGACAGGGGGCGGACTTCTCATCCACTGACTCTGAGATACAGAGACAGGGGGCGGTCTTCTCTTCCACTGAGTCTGTGATACAGAGACATGGGATGGTCTACTCATCCCCTGACTCTGAGATACAGAGGCAGGGGGCGGTCTACTCATCCCCTGAGTCTGTGATGCGGAGACAGGGGGCGGTCTTCTCATCCACTGACTCTGAGATACAGAGACATGGGCCGGTCTACTCATCCACTGAGTCAGTGATAAAGAACAGGGGGCGGTCTGCTCATCCACTGAATCTGTGATACAGAGACAGGGGGCGGTCTACTCATCCCCTGAGTCTGTCAAACAGAGAATGTGTGCGGTCTACACATCACCTGAGTCTGTGATACAGAGACAGGGGGCAGTCTACTCATCCCCTGAGTCTGTGATACAGAGACAGGGGGGGTCTACTCATCCAACGAGTGTGTGATAAAGAGACAGGGGGCGGTCTACTCATTCCCTGAGTCTGTGATCCAGAGAAAGGGGGCAGTCTACTCATCCCCTGAGTCTGAGATAAAGAGACAAGGGGCAGTTTACTCATACCCTGGGTCTGTGATACAGAGGAAGGGGACGGTCTACTCATCCCCTGAGTCTGTGACACAGAGACAGGGGGCGGTCTACTCATCCCCTGAGTCTGTGATACAGAGACAGGGGGGGTCTACTCATCACCTGAGTCTGTGATACAGAGACAGGGGGCGGTCTACTCATTCATTGAGTCTGTGATACAGAAAAAGGGGGCGGTCTACTCAACCACTGACTCTGTGATCCAGAGACAGGGGGCCCTCTACTCATCCACTGTGTCTGTGATACAGAGACAGGGGGCGCTCTACTCATCCCCTGAGTCTGTGATACAGAGACAGGGGGCGGTCTACTCATCCACTGTGTCTGTGATACAGGGACAGGAGGCGGTCTTCTCATCCACTGAGTCTGTGAGACAGAGACAGGGGGCGGTCTACTCATCCACTGTGTCTGTGATACAGGGACAGGAGGCGGTCTACTCATCCACTGACTCTGTGATGCAGAGACAGGAGGCGATCTTCTCATCCACTGAGTCTGTGAGACAGAGACAGGGGGCGCTCTACTCATCCACTGAGTCTGTGATACAGTTGCAGGGGGCGGTCTTCTCATCCAATGAGTCTGTGAGACAGAGACAGGGGGCGGCCACTCATCCCCTGAGTATGTGAGACAGAGACAGGGGGCGGTCTAATCATTCACTGATCTGTGATGCAGAGACAGGAGGCGGTCTACTCATCCCTTGACTCTGAGATACAGAGACAGGAGGCGGTCTACTCATCCCCTGAGTCGATGATACAGAGACAGGGGGCGGTCTATTCATCCCGAGTCTTTGATACAGAGACAGGGGCTCGTCTTCTGATCCACTGAGTCTGTGATACAGAGACAGGGGGCGGTCTACTCATTCCCAGAGTCTGTGATCAAGAAACAGGGGGTGGTCTACTCATCCCTTGAGTATGTGATACAGAGACAGGAGGCAGTCTACTCATCCCCTGAGTCGATGATACAGAGACAGAGGGCACTCTACTCATCCCCTGTGTCCATGATAGAGAGACAGGGGGCGCTCTACTCATCCCCTGTGTCCATGATAGAGAGACAGGGGGCGCTCTACTCACCCCCTGAGTCTGCGAAACAGAGACAGGGGGCGGTCTACTCATCCCCTGAGTCTGTCACAGAGAGAAAGTGTGCGGTCAAATCATCACCTGAGTCTGTGATGCAGAGACAGGGGGCGGTCTACTCATCCCCCGAGTATGTGATAAAGAGACAGGGGGCGGTCGATTCATCCCCTGAGTCTTTGATACAGGGGCACGGGGCCCGTCTTCTGATCCACTGAGTCTGTGATACAGAGACAGGGTGCGGTCTACTCATCCACTGAGTCTGTGATACCGAGACAGGGGGCGGTCTACTCATTCCCTGAGTCTGTGATCCAGAAACAGTGGGTGGTCTACTCATCCCTTGAGTATGTGATACAGAGACAGGGGGCGGTCTACTCATTCCCTGAGTCTGTGATACAGAGACAGGGTGGGGTCTACTCATCCCTTGAGTCTGCGAAACAGAGACAGGGGGCGGTCTACTCATCCCCTGAGTATGTGATACAGAGACAGGGTGGGGTCTACTCATCCCTTGAGTCTGTGAAACAGAGACAGGGGGCGCTCTACTCATCCCCTGAGTCTTCAATACAGAGACAGGGGCAGGTCTTCTCATCCACTGAGTCTGTGATACAGAGACAGGGGGCGGTCTACTCATTCACTGAGTCTGCGAAACAGAAACAAGGGGCGGTCTACTCATCCACTGAGTCTGTGATCCAGAGACAGGGGGCGGTCTACTCATTCACTGAGTCTGCGAAACAGAAACAAGGGGCGGTCTACTCATCCACTGAATCTGTGATCCAGAGACAGGGGGCGGTCTTCTCATCCACTGTGTCTGTGATACAGAGACTGGGGGCGCTCTACTCATCCCCTGAGTCTATGATACAGAGACAGGGGGCGGTCTTCTCATCCACTGAGTCTGTGATACAGAGACAGGGGGGCGGTCTTCTCATCCACTGAGTCTGTGAGACAGAGAGAGGGGGCGCTCTACTCATCCACTGTGTCTGTGATACAGGGACAGGGGGCGGTCTAATCATTCACTGATCTGTGATGCAGAGACAGGAGGCGGTCACTCATCCCTTGACTCTGTGATACAGAGACAGGAGGCGGTCTACCCATCCACTGTGTCTGTGATACAGAGACAGGGGGCGCTCTACTCATCCCCTGAGTATGTGAGACAGAGACAGGGGGCGGTCTAATCATTCACTGATCTGTGATGCAGAGACAGGAGGCGGTCTACTCATCCCTTGACTCTGTGATACAGAGACAGGAGGCGGTCTACTCATCCCCTGAGTCTATGATACAGAGACAGGGGGCGGTCTATTCATCCCCTGAGTCTTTGATACAGAGACAGGGGCTCGTCTTCTGATCCACTGAGTCTGTGATACAGAGACAGGGGGCGGTCTACTCATTCCCTGAGTCTGTGATCAAGAAACAGGGGGTGGTCTACTCATCCCTTGAGTATGTGATACAGAGACAGGGGGGGGGTCTACTCATCCATTGATTCTGTGATACAGAGACAGGAGGCAGTCTACTCATCCCCTGAGTCGATGATACAGAGACAGAGGGCACTCTACTCATCCCCTGTGTCCATGATAGAGAGACAGGGGGCGCTCTACTCATCCCCTGTGTCCATGATAGAGAGACAGGGGGCGCTCTACTCACCCCCTGAGTCTGCGAAACAGAGACAGGGGGCGGTCTACTCATCCCCTGAGTCTGTCACAGAGAGAAAGTGTGCGGTCAAATCATCACCTGAGTCTGTGATGCAGAGACAGGGGGCGGTCTACTCATCCCCCGAGTATGTGATAAAGAGACAGGGGGCGGTCTATTCATCCCCTGAGTCTTTGATACAGAGGCACGGGGCCCGTCTTCTGATCCACTGAGTCTGTGATACAGAGACAGGGTGCGGTCCACTCATCCACTGAGTCTGTGATACAGAGACAGGGGGCGGTCTACTCATTCCCGAGTCTGTGATACAGAGACAGGGTGGGGTCTACTCATCCCTTGAGTCTGCGAAACAGAGACAGGGGGCGGTCTACTCATCCCCTGAGTATGTGATACAGAGACAGGGTGGGGTCTACTCATCCCTTGAGTCTGCGAAACAGAGACAGGGGGCGCTCTACTCATCCCCTGAGTCTTTAATACAGAGACAGGGGCAGGTCTTCTCATCCACTGAGTCTGTGATACAGAGACAGGGGGCGGTCTACTCATTCACTGAGTCTGCGAAACAGAAACAAGGGGCGGTCTACTCATCCACTGAGTCTGTGATACAGAGACAGGGGGCGGTCTACTCATTCACTGAGTCTGCGAAACAGAAACAAGGGGCGGTCTACTCATTCACTGAATCTGTGATCCAGAGACAGGGGGCGGTCTACTCATCCACTGTGTCTGTGATACAGGGACAGGGGGCGGTCTTCTCATCCACTGTGTCTGTGATACAGAGACTGGGGGCGCTCTACTCATCCCCTGAGTCTATGATACAGAGACAGGGGGCGGTCTTCTCATCCACTGAGTCTGTGATACAGAGACAGGGGGGCGGTCTACTCATCCACTGAGTCTGTGATCCAGAGACAGGAGGCGGTCTTCTCATCCACTGAGTCTGTGATACAGAGACAGGGGGGCGGTCTACTCATCCACTGAGTCTGTGATACAGAGACAGGGGGCGGTCTACTCATTCCCTGAGTCTGTGATACAGAAACAGGGGGTGGTCTACTCATCCCTTGAGTATGTGATACAGAGACAGGGGGCGGTCTGCTCATCCACTGTGTCTGTGATACAGGGACAGGGGGCGCTCTACTCATCCCCTGAGTCTGTGATACAGAAACAAGGGGCAGTCTACTCATCCCCTGACTCTGTCATCCAGAGACAGGGGGCGGTCTACTCATCCACTGTGTCTGTGATACAGGGACAGGGGGCGGTCTTCTCATCCACTGAGTCTGTGAGACAGAGAGAGGGGGCGCTCTACTCATCCACTGTGTCTGTGATACAGGGACAGGGGGCGGTCTAATCATTCACTGATCTGTGATGTAGAGACAGGAGGCGGTCTACTCATCCCTTGACTCTGTGATACAGAGACAGGAGGCGGTCTACTCATCCACAGTGTCTGTGATACAGAGACAGGGGGCGCTCTACTCATCCCCTGAGTCTGTGATACAGAGACAGGGGGCGGTCTACTCATCCACTGTGTCTGTGATACAGGGACAGGAGGCGGTCTTCTCATCCACTGAGTCTGTGAGACAGAGACAGGGGGCGGTCTACTCATCCACTGTGTCTGTGATACAGGGACAGGAGGCGGTCTACTCATCCACTGACTCTGTGATGCAGAGACAGGAGGCGATCTTCTCATCCACTGAGTCTGTGAGACAGAGACAGGGGGCGCTCTACTCATCCACTGAGTCTGTGATACAGTTGCAGGGGGCGGTCTTCTCATCCACTGAGTCTGTGAGACAGAGACAGGGGGCGGCCACTCATCCCCTGAGTATGTGAGACAGAGACAGGGGGCGGTCTAATCATTCACTGATCTGTGATGCAGAGACAGGAGGCGGTCTACTCATCCCTTGACTCTGTGATACAGAGACAGGAGGCGGTCTACTCATCCCCTGAGTCGATGATACAGAGACAGGGGGCGGTCTATTCATCCCGAGTCTTTGATACAGAGACAGGGGCTCGTCTTCTGATCCACTGAGTCTGTGATACAGAGACAGGGGGCGGTCTACTCATTCCCAGAGTCTGTGATCAAGAAACAGGGGGTGGTCTACTCATCCCTTGAGTATGTGATACAGAGACAGGGGGGGGGTCTACTCATCCATTGATTCTGTGATACAGAGACAGGAGGCCGTCTACTCATCCCCTGAGTCGATGATACAGAGACAGAGTGCACTCTACTCATCCCCTGTGTCCATGATAGAGAGACAGGGGGCGCTCTACTCATCCCCTGTGTCCATGATAGAGAGACAGGGGGCGCTCTACTCACCCCCTGAGTCTGCGAAACAGAGACAGGGGGCGGTCTACTCATCCCCTGAGTCTGTCACAGAGAGAAAGTGTGCGGTCAAATCATCACCTGAGTCTGTGATGCAGAGACAGGGGGCGGTCTACTCATCCCCCGAGTATGTGATAAAGAGACAGGGGGCGGTCGATTCATCCCCTGAGTCTTTGATACAGAGGCATGGGGCCCGTCTTCTGATCCACTGAGTCTGTGATACAGAGACAGGGTGCGGTCTACTCATCCACTGAGTCTGTGATACAGAGACAGGGGGCGGTCTACTCATTCCCTGAGTCTGTGATCCAGAAACAGTGGGTGGTCTACTCATCCCTTGAGTATGTGATACAGAGACAGGGGGCGGTCTACTCATTCCCTGAGTCTGTGATACAGAGACAGGGTGGGGTCTACTCATCCCTTGAGTCTGCGAAACAGAGACAGGGGGCGGTCTACTCATCCCCTGAGTATGTGATACAGAGACAGGGTGGGGTCCACTCATCCCTTGAGTCTGCGAAACAGAGACAGGGGGCGCTCTACTCATCCCCTGAGTCTTCAATACAGAGACAGGGGCAGGTCTTCTCATCCACTGAGTCTGTGATACAGAGACAGGGGGCGGTCTACTCATTCACTGAGTCTGCGAAACAGAAACAAGGGGCGGTCTACTCATCCACTGAGTCTGTGATCCAGAGACAGGGGGCGGTCTACTCATTCACTGAGTCTGCGAAACAGAAACAAGGGGCGGTCTACTCATCCACTGAATCTGTGATCCAGAGACAGGGGGCGGTCTTCTCATCCACTGTGTCTGTGATACAGAGACTGGGGGCGCTCTACTCATCCCCTGAGTCTATGATACAGAGACAGGGGCCGGTCTACTCATTCCCTGAGTCTGTGATCAAGAAACAGGGGGTGGTCTACTCATCCCTTGAGTATGTGATACAGAGACAGGGGGGGGGTCTACTCATCCATTGATTCTGTGATACAGAGACAGGAGGCAGTCTACTCATCCCCTGAGTCGATGATACAGAGACAGAGGGCACTCTACTCATCCCCTGTGTCCATGATAGAGAGACAGGGGGCGCTCTACTCATCCCCTGAGTCTGCGAAACAGAGACAGGGGGCGGTCTACTCATCCCCTGAGTCTGTCACAGAGAGAAAGTGTGCGGTCAAATCATCACCTGAGTCTGTGATGCAGAGACAGGGGGCGGTCTACTCATCCCCCGAGTATGTGATAAAGAGACAGGGGGCGGTCTATTCATCCCCTGAGTCTTTGATACAGAGGCACGGGGCCCGTCTTCTGATCCACTGAGTCTGTGATACAGAGACAGGGTGCGGTCCACTCATCCACTGAGTCTGTGATACAGAGACAGGGGGCGGTCTACTCATTCCCTGAGTCTGTGATACAGAGACAGGGTGGGGTCTACTCATCCCTTGAGTCTGCGAAACAGAGACAGGGGGCGGTCTACTCATCCCCTGAGTATGTGATACAGAGACAGGGTGGGGTCTACTCATCCCTTGAGTCTGCGAAACAGAGACAGGGGGCGCTCTACTCATCCCCTGAGTCTTTAATACAGAGACAGGGGCAGGTCTTCTCATCCACTGAGTCTGTGATACAGAGACAGGGGGCGGTCTACTCATTCACTGAGTCTGCGAAACAGAAACAAGGGGCGGTCTACTCATCCACTGAATCTGTGATCCAGAGACAGGGGGCGGTCTACTCATCCACTGTGTCTGTGATACAGGGACAGGGGGCGGTCTTCTCATCCACTGTGTCTGTGATACAGAGACTGGGGGCGCTCTACTCATCCCCTGAGTCTATGATACAGAGACAGGGGGCGGTCTTCTCATCCACTGAGTCTGTGATACAGAGACAGGGGGGCGGTCTACTCATCCACTGAGTCTGTGATCCAGAGACAGGAGGCGGTCTTCTCATCCACTGAGTCTGTGATACAGAGACAGGGGGGCGGTCTACTCATCCACTGAGTCTGTGATACAGAGACAGGGGGCGGTCTACTCATTCCCTGAGTCTGTGATACAGAAACAGGGGGTGGTCTACTCATCCCTTGAGTATGTGATACAGAGACAGGGGGCGGTCTGCTCATCCACTGTGTCTATGATACAGGGACAGGGGGCGCTCTACTCATCCCCTGAGTCTGTGATACAGAAACAAGGGGCAGTCTACTCATCCACTGACTCTGTGATCCAGAGACAGGGGGCGGTCTACTCATCCACTGTGTCTGTGATACAGGGACAGGGGGCGGTCTTCTCATCCACTGAGTCTGTGAGACAGAGAGAGGGGGCGCTCTACTCATCCACTGTGTCTGTGATACAGGGACAGGGGGCGGTCTAATCATTCACTGATCTGTGATGCAGAGACAGGAGGCGGTCTACTCATCCCTTGACTCTGTGATACAGAGACAGGAGGCGGTCTACTCATCCACAGTGTCTGTGATACAGAGACAGGGGGAGTTCTAATCATTCACTGATCTGTGATGCAGAGACAGGAGGCGGTCTACTCATCCCTTGACTCTGTGATACAGAGACAGGGGGCGGTCTCTTCATCCCCTGAGTCTTTGATACAGAGACAGGGGCCCGTCTTCTGATCCACTGAGTCTGTGATACAGAGACAGGGGGCGGTTTACACATCCCGAGTTTGTTATACAGAGACAGGGGGCTGTCTAGTCATCCACTGAGTCTGTGATACAGAGACAGGGGGCGGTCTACTCATCCACTGTGTCTGTGATACAGAAACAGGGGGGCGGTCTGCTCATCCACTGAGTCTGTGATCCAGAGACAGGGGGCGGTCTTCTCATCCACTGAGTCTGTGATGCAGAGACAGGGGGGCGGTCTACTCATTCCCTGAGTCTGTGATACAGAAACAGGGGGTGGTCTACTCATCCCTTGAGTATGTGATACAGAGACAGGGGGCGCTCTACTCATCCCCTGAGTCTGTGATACAGAAACAAGGGGCAGTCTACTCATCCACTGACTCTGTGATCCAGAGACAGGGGGCGGTCTACTCATCCACTGTGTCTGTGATACAGGGACAGGGGGCGGTCTTCTCATCCACTGAGTCTGTGAGACAGAGAGAGGGGGCGCTCTACTCATCCACTGTGTCTGTGATACAGGGACAGGGGGCGGTCTAATCATTCACTGATCTGTGATGCAGAGACAGGAGGCGGTCTACTCATCCCTTGACTCTGTGATACAGAGACAGGAGGCGGTCTTCTCATCCACAGTGTCTGTGATACAGAGACTCGGGGCGCTCTACTCATCCCCTGAGTATGTGATACAGAGACAGGGGGCGGTCTACTCATCCCCCGAGTATGTGATAAAGAGACAGGGGGCGGTCGATTCATCCCCTGAGTCTTTGATACAGGGGCACGGGGCCCGTCTTCTGATCCACTGAGTCTGTGATACAGAGACAGGGTGCGGTCTACTCATCCACTGAGTCTGTGATACCGAGACAGGGGGCGGTCTACTCATTCCCTGAGTCTGTGATCCAGAAACAGTGGGTGGTCTACTCATCCCTTGAGTATGTGATACAGAGACAGGGGGCGGTCTACTCATTCCCTGAGTCTGTGATACAGAGACAGGGTGGGGTCTACTCATCCCTTGAGTCTGCGAAACAGAGACAGGGGGCGGTCTACTCATCCCCTGAGTATGTGATACAGAGACAGGGTGGGGTCTACTCATCCCTTGAGTCTGTGAAACAGAGACAGGGGGCGCTCTACTCATCCCCTGAGTCTTCAATACAGAGACAGGGGCAGGTCTTCTCATCCACTGAGTCTGTGATACAGAGACAGGGGGCGGTCTACTCATTCACTGAGTCTGCGAAACAGAAACAAGGGGCGGTCTACTCATCCACTGAGTCTGTGATCCAGAGACAGGGGGCGGTCTACTCATTCACTGAGTCTGCGAAACAGAAACAAGGGGCGGTCTACTCATCCACTGAATCTGTGATCCAGAGACAGGGGGCGGTCTTCTCATCCACTGTGTCTGTGATACAGAGACTGGGGGCGCTCTACTCATCCCCTGAGTCTATGATACAGAGACAGGGGGCGGTCTTCTCATCCACTGAGTCTGTGATACAGAGACAGGGGGGCGGTCTTCTCATCCACTGAGTCTGTGAGACAGAGAGAGGGGGCGCTCTACTCATCCACTGTGTCTGTGATACAGGGACAGGGGGCGGTCTAATCATTCACTGATCTGTGATGCAGAGACAGGAGGCGGTCACTCATCCCTTGACTCTGTGATACAGAGACAGGAGGCGGTCTACCCATCCACTGTGTCTGTGATACAGAGACAGGGGGCGCTCTACTCATCCCCTGAGTATGTGAGACAGAGACAGGGGGCGGTCTAATCATTCACTGATCTGTGATGCAGAGACAGGAGGCGGTCTACTCATCCCTTGACTCTGTGATACAGAGACAGGAGGCGGTCTACTCATCCCCTGAGTCTATGATACAGAGACAGGGGGCGGTCTATTCATCCCCTGAGTCTTTGATACAGAGACAGGGGCTCGTCTTCTGATCCACTGAGTCTGTGATACAGAGACAGGGGGCGGTCTACTCATTCCCTGAGTCTGTGATCAAGAAACAGGGGGTGGTCTACTCATCCCTTGAGTATGTGATACAGAGACAGGGGGGGGGTCTACTCATCCATTGATTCTGTGATACAGAGACAGGAGGCAGTCTACTCATCCCCTGAGTCGATGATACAGAGACAGAGGGCACTCTACTCATCCCCTGTGTCCATGATAGAGAGACAGGGGGCGCTCTACTCATCCCCTGTGTCCATGATAGAGAGACAGGGGGCGCTCTACTCACCCCCTGAGTCTGCGAAACAGAGACAGGGGGCGGTCTACTCATCCCCTGAGTCTGTCACAGAGAGAAAGTGTGCGGTCAAATCATCACCTGAGTCTGTGATGCAGAGACAGGGGGCGGTCTACTCATCCCCCGAGTATGTGATAAAGAGACAGGGGGCGGTCTATTCATCCCCTGAGTCTTTGATACAGAGGCACGGGGCCCGTCTTCTGATCCATTGAGTCTGTGATACAGAGACAGGGTGCGGTCCACTCATCCACTGAGTCTGTGATACAGAGACAGGGGGCGGTCTACTCATTCCCGAGTCTGTGATACAGAGACAGGGTGGGGTCTACTCATCCCTTGAGTCTGCGAAACAGAGACAGGGGGCGGTCTACTCATCCCCTGAGTATGTGATACAGAGACAGGGTGGGGTCTACTCATCCCTTGAGTCTGCGAAACAGAGACAGGGGGCGCTCTACTCATCCCCTGAGTCTTTAATACAGAGACAGGGGCAGGTCTTCTCATCCACTGAGTCTGTGATACAGAGACAGGGGGCGGTCTACTCATTCACTGAGTCTGCGAAACAGAAACAAGGGGCGGTCTACTCATCCACTGAGTCTGTGATACAGAGACAGGGGGCGGTCTACTCATTCACTGAGTCTGCGAAACAGAAACAAGGGGCGGTCTACTCATTCACTGAATCTGTGATCCAGAGACAGGGGGCGGTCTACTCATCCACTGTGTCTGTGATACAGGGACAGGGGGCGGTCTTCTCATCCACTGTGTCTGTGATACAGAGACTGGGGGCGCTCTACTCATCCCCTGAGTCTATGATACAGAGACAGGGGGCGGTCTTCTCATCCACTGAGTCTGTGATACAGAGACAGGGGGGCGGTCTACTCATCCACTGAGTCTGTGATCCAGAGACAGGAGGCGGTCTTCTCATCCACTGAGTCTGTGATACAGAGACAGGGGGGCGGTCTACTCATCCACTGAGTCTGTGATACAGAGACAGGGGGCGGTCTACTCATTCCCTGAGTCTGTGATACAGAAACAGGGGGTGGTCTACTCATCCCTTGAGTATGTGATACAGAGACAGGGGGCGGTCTGCTCATCCACTGTGTCTGTGATACAGGGACAGGGGGCGCTCTACTCATCCCCTGAGTCTGTGATACAGAAACAAGGGGCAGTCTACTCATCCCCTGACTCTGTCATCCAGAGACAGGGGGCGGTCTACTCATCCACTGTGTCTGTGATACAGGGACAGGGGGCGGTCTTCTCATCCACTGAGTCTGTGAGACAGAGAGAGGGGGCGCTCTACTCATCCACTGTGTCTGTGATACAGGGACAGGGGGCGGTCTAATCATTCACTGATCTGTGATGTAGAGACAGGAGGCGGTCTACTCATCCCTTGACTCTGTGATACAGAGACAGGAGGCGGTCTACTCATCCACAGTGTCTGTGATACAGAGACAGGGGGCGCTCTACTCATCCCCTGAGTCTGTGATACAGAGACAGGGGGCGGTCTACTCATCCACTGTGTCTGTGATACAGGGACAGGAGGCGGTCTTCTCATCCACTGAGTCTGTGAGACAGAGACAGGGGGCGGTCTACTCATCCACTGTGTCTGTGATACAGGGACAGGAGGCGGTCTACTCATCCACTGACTCTGTGATGCAGAGACAGGAGGCGATCTTCTCATCCACTGAGTCTGTGAGACAGAGACAGGGGGCGCTCTACTCATCCACTGAGTCTGTGATACAGTTGCAGGGGGCGGTCTTCTCATCCACTGAGTCTGTGAGACAGAGACAGGGGGCGGCCACTCATCCCCTGAGTATGTGAGACAGAGACAGGGGGCGGTCTAATCATTCACTGATCTGTGATGCAGAGACAGGAGGCGGTCTACTCATCCCTTGACTCTGTGATACAGAGACAGGAGGCGGTCTACTCATCCCCTGAGTCGATGATACAGAGACAGGGGGCGGTCTATTCATCCCGAGTCTTTGATACAGAGACAGGGGCTCGTCTTCTGATCCACTGAGTCTGTGATACAGAGACAGGGGGCGGTCTACTCATTCCCAGAGTCTGTGATCAAGAAACAGGGGGTGGTCTACTCATCCCTTGAGTATGTGATACAGAGACAGGGGGGGGGTCTACTCATCCATTGATTCTGTGATACAGAGACAGGAGGCCGTCTACTCATCCCCTGAGTCGATGATACAGAGACAGAGTGCACTCTACTCATCCCCTGTGTCCATGATAGAGAGACAGGGGGCGCTCTACTCATCCCCTGTGTCCATGATAGAGAGACAGGGGGCGCTCTACTCACCCCCTGAGTCTGCGAAACAGAGACAGGGGGCGGTCTACTCATCCCCTGAGTCTGTCACAGAGAGAAAGTGTGCGGTCAAATCATCACCTGAGTCTGTGATGCAGAGACAGGGGGCGGTCTACTCATCCCCCGAGTATGTGATAAAGAGACAGGGGGCGGTCGATTCATCCCCTGAGTCTTTGATACAGAGGCATGGGGCCCGTCTTCTGATCCACTGAGTCTGTGATACAGAGACAGGGTGCGGTCTACTCATCCACTGAGTCTGTGATACAGAGACAGGGGGCGGTCTACTCATTCCCTGAGTCTGTGATCCAGAAACAGTGGGTGGTCTACTCATCCCTTGAGTATGTGATACAGAGACAGGGGGCGGTCTACTCATTCCCTGAGTCTGTGATACAGAGACAGGGTGGGGTCTACTCATCCCTTGAGTCTGCGAAACAGAGACAGGGGGCGGTCTACTCATCCCCTGAGTATGTGATACAGAGACAGGGTGGGGTCCACTCATCCCTTGAGTCTGCGAAACAGAGACAGGGGGCGCTCTACTCATCCCCTGAGTCTTCAATACAGAGACAGGGGCAGGTCTTCTCATCCACTGAGTCTGTGATACAGAGACAGGGGGCGGTCTACTCATTCACTGAGTCTGCGAAACAGAAACAAGGGGCGGTCTACTCATCCACTGAGTCTGTGATCCAGAGACAGGGGGCGGTCTACTCATTCACTGAGTCTGCGAAACAGAAACAAGGGGCGGTCTACTCATCCACTGAATCTGTGATCCAGAGACAGGGGGCGGTCTTCTCATCCACTGTGTCTGTGATACAGAGACTGGGGGCGCTCTACTCATCCCCTGAGTCTATGATACAGAGACAGGGGCCGGTCTACTCATTCCCTGAGTCTGTGATCAAGAAACAGGGGGTGGTCTACTCATCCCTTGAGTATGTGATACAGAGACAGGGGGGGGGTCTACTCATCCATTGATTCTGTGATACAGAGACAGGAGGCAGTCTACTCATCCCCTGAGTCGATGATACAGAGACAGAGGGCACTCTACTCATCCCCTGTGTCCATGATAGAGAGACAGGGGGCGCTCTACTCATCCCCTGAGTCTGCGAAACAGAGACAGGGGGCGGTCTACTCATCCCCTGAGTCTGTCACAGAGAGAAAGTGTGCGGTCAAATCATCACCTGAGTCTGTGATGCAGAGACAGGGGGCGGTCTACTCATCCCCCGAGTATGTGATAAAGAGACAGGGGGCGGTCTATTCATCCCCTGAGTCTTTGATACAGAGGCACGGGGCCCGTCTTCTGATCCACTGAGTCTGTGATACAGAGACAGGGTGCGGTCCACTCATCCACTGAGTCTGTGATACAGAGACAGGGGGCGGTCTACTCATTCCCTGAGTCTGTGATACAGAGACAGGGTGGGGTCTACTCATCCCTTGAGTCTGCGAAACAGAGACAGGGGGCGGTCTACTCATCCCCTGAGTATGTGATACAGAGACAGGGTGGGGTCTACTCATCCCTTGAGTCTGCGAAACAGAGACAGGGGGCGCTCTACTCATCCCCTGAGTCTTTAATACAGAGACAGGGGCAGGTCTTCTCATCCACTGAGTCTGTGATACAGAGACAGGGGGCGGTCTACTCATTCACTGAGTCTGCGAAACAGAAACAAGGGGCGGTCTACTCATCCACTGAATCTGTGATCCAGAGACAGGGGGCGGTCTACTCATCCACTGTGTCTGTGATACAGGGACAGGGGGCGGTCTTCTCATCCACTGTGTCTGTGATACAGAGACTGGGGGCGCTCTACTCATCCCCTGAGTCTATGATACAGAGACAGGGGGCGGTCTTCTCATCCACTGAGTCTGTGATACAGAGACAGGGGGGCGGTCTACTCATCCACTGAGTCTGTGATCCAGAGACAGGAGGCGGTCTTCTCATCCACTGAGTCTGTGATACAGAGACAGGGGGGCGGTCTACTCATCCACTGAGTCTGTGATACAGAGACAGGGGGCGGTCTACTCATTCCCTGAGTCTGTGATACAGAAACAGGGGGTGGTCTACTCATCCCTTGAGTATGTGATACAGAGACAGGGGGCGGTCTGCTCATCCACTGTGTCTATGATACAGGGACAGGGGGCGCTCTACTCATCCCCTGAGTCTGTGATACAGAAACAAGGGGCAGTCTACTCATCCACTGACTCTGTGATCCAGAGACAGGGGGCGGTCTACTCATCCACTGTGTCTGTGATACAGGGACAGGGGGCGGTCTTCTCATCCACTGAGTCTGTGAGACAGAGAGAGGGGGCGCTCTACTCATCCACTGTGTCTGTGATACAGGGACAGGGGGCGGTCTAATCATTCACTGATCTGTGATGCAGAGACAGGAGGCGGTCTACTCATCCCTTGACTCTGTGATACAGAGACAGGAGGCGGTCTACTCATCCACAGTGTCTGTGATACAGAGACAGGGGGAGTTCTAATCATTCACTGATCTGTGATGCAGAGACAGGAGGCGGTCTACTCATCCCTTGACTCTGTGATACAGAGACAGGGGGCGGTCTCTTCATCCCCTGAGTCTTTGATACAGAGACAGGGGCCCGTCTTCTGATCCACTGAGTCTGTGATACAGAGACAGGGGGCGGTTTACACATCCCGAGTTTGTTATACAGAGACAGGGGGCTGTCTAGTCATCCACTGAGTCTGTGATACAGAGACAGGGGGCGGTCTACTCATCCACTGTGTCTGTGATACAGAAACAGGGGGGCGGTCTGCTCATCCACTGAGTCTGTGATCCAGAGACAGGGGGCGGTCTTCTCATCCACTGAGTCTGTGATGCAGAGACAGGGGGGCGGTCTACTCATTCCCTGAGTCTGTGATACAGAAACAGGGGGTGGTCTACTCATCCCTTGAGTATGTGATACAGAGACAGGGGGCGCTCTACTCATCCCCTGAGTCTGTGATACAGAAACAAGGGGCAGTCTACTCATCCACTGACTCTGTGATCCAGAGACAGGGGGCGGTCTACTCATCCACTGTGTCTGTGATACAGGGACAGGGGGCGGTCTTCTCATCCACTGAGTCTGTGAGACAGAGAGAGGGGGCGCTCTACTCATCCACTGTGTCTGTGATACAGGGACAGGGGGCGGTCTAATCATTCACTGATCTGTGATGCAGAGACAGGAGGCGGTCTACTCATCCCTTGACTCTGTGATACAGAGACAGGAGGCGGTCTACTCATCCACTGTGTCTGTGATACAGAGACAGGGGGCGCTCTACTCATCCACTGAGTCTGTGATACAGAGACAGGGGGCGGTCTTCTCATCCACAGTGTCTGTGATACAGAGACTCGGGGCGCTCTACTCATCCCCTGAGTATGTGATACAGAGACAGGGGGCGGTCTACTCATCCCCTGAGTATGTGATACAGAGACAGGGGGCGGTCTATTCATCCCCTGAGTCTTTGATACAGAGACAGGGGCGGTCTACACATCCCCTGAGTGTATGATACAGAGACAGGGGGCGGTCTTCTCATCCACTGAGTCTGTGATACAGAGACAGGGGGGCGGTCTACTCATCCACTGAATCTGTGATCCAGAGACAGGGGGCGGTCTTCTCATTCACTGTGTCTGTGATACAGAGACTGGGGGCGCTCTACTCATCCCCTGAGTATGTGATAGAGACAGGGGGCGGTCTACTCATCCCCTGTGTCTATGATACAGAGACAGGGGGGCGGTCTATTCATCCCCTGAGTCTTTGATACAGAGACAGGGGCGGTCTACTCATCCCCTGAGTCTATGATACAGAGACAGGGGGCGGTCTTCTCATCCACTGTGTCTGTGATACAGAGACAGGGGGGCGGTCTACTCATCCACTGAGTCTGTGATCCAGAGACAGGGGGCGGTCTTCTCATCCCCTGAGTCTATGATACAGAGAAAGGGGGCAGTCTACTCATCCCCTGAGTCTGAGATACAGAGACAAGGGGCAGTTTACTCATCCTCTGGGTCTGTGATACAGAGGAAGGGGGCGGTGTACTCATCCCCTGAGTCTGTGACACAGAGACAGGGGGCGGTTTACACATCCCGAGTTTGTTATACAGAGACAGGGGGCTGTCTAGTCATCCACTGAGTCTGTGATACAGAGACAGGGGACGATCTACTCAACCACTGACTCTGAGATACAGAGACAGGGGGCGGACTTCTCATCCACTGACTCTGAGATACAGAGACAGGGGGCGGTCTTCTCTTCCACTGAGTCTGTGATACAGAGACATGGGATGGTCTACTCATCCCCTGACTCTGAGATACAGAGGCAGGGGGCGGTCTACTCATCCCCTGAGTCTGTGATGCGGAGACAGGGGGCGGTCTTCTCATCCACTGACTCTGAGATACAGAGACATGGGCCGGTCTACTCATCCACTGAGTCAGTGATAAAGAACAGGGGGCGGTCTGCTCATCCACTGAATCTGTGATACAGAGACAGGGGGCGGTCTACTCATCCCCTGAGTCTGTGATACAGAAACAGGGGGTGGTCTACTCATCCCTTGAGTATGTGATACAGAGACAGGGGGCGGTCTGCTCATCCACTGTGTCTATGATACAGGGACAGGGGGCGCTCTACTCATCCCCTGAGTCTGTGATACAGAAACAAGGGGCAGTCTACTCATCCACTGACTCTGTGATCCAGAGACAGGGGGCGGTCTACTCATCCACTGTGTCTGTGATACAGGGACAGGGGGCGGTCTTCTCATCCACTGAGTCTGTGAGACAGAGAGAGGGGGCGGTCTACTCATCCACAGTGTCTGTGATACAGAGACAGGGGGAGTTCTAATCATTCACTGATCTGTGATGCAGAGACAGGAGGCGGTCTACTCATCCCTTGACTCTGTGATACAGAGACAGGGGGCGGTCTCTTCATCCCCTGAGTCTTTGATACAGAGACAGGGGCCCGTCTTCTGATCCACTGAGTCTGTGATACAGAGACAGGGGGCGGTTTACACATCCCGAGTTTGTTATACAGAGACAGGGGGCTGTCTAGTCATCCACTGAGTCTGTGATACAGAGACAGGGGGCGGTCTACTCATCCACTGTGTCTGTGATACAGAGACAGGGGGGCGGTCTGCTCATCCACTGAGTCTGTGATCCAGAGACAGGGGGCGGTCTTCTCATCCACTGAGTCTGTGATGCAGAGACAGGGGGGCAGTCTACTCATTCCCTGAGTCTGTGATACAGAAACAGGGGGTGGTCTACTCATCCCTTGAGTATGTGATACAGAGACAGGGGGCGCTCTACTCATCCCCTGAGTCTGTGATACAGAAACAAGGGGCAGTCTACTCATCCACTGACTCTGTGATCCAGAGACAGGGGGCGGTCTACTCATCCACTGTGTCTGTGATACAGGGACAGGGGGCGGTCTTCTCATCCACTGAGTCTGTGAGACAGAGAGAGGGGGCGCTCTACTCATCCACTGTGTCTGTGATACAGGGACAGGGGGCGGTCTAATCATTCACTGATCTGTGATGCAGAGACAGGAGGCGGTCTACTCATCCCTTGACTCTGTGATACAGAGACAGGAGGCGGTCTACTCATCCACTGTGTCTGTGATACAGAGACAGGGGGCGCTCTACTCATCCACTGAGTCTGTGATACAGAGACAGGGGGCGGTCTTCTCATCCACAGTGTCTGTGATACAGAGACTCGGGGCGCTCTACTCATCCCCTGAGTATGTGATACAGAGACAGGGGGCGGTCTACTCATCCCCTGAGTATGTGATACAGAGACAGGGGGCGGTCTATTCATCCCCTGAGTCTTTGATACAGAGACAGGGGCGGTCTACACATCCCCTGAGTGTATGATACAGAGACAGGGGGCGGTCTTCTCATCCACTGAGTCTGTGATACAGAGACAGGGGGGCGGTCTACTCATCCACTGAATCTGTGATCCAGAGACAGGGGGCGGTCTTCTCATTCACTGTGTCTGTGATACAGAGACTGGGGGCGCTCTACTCATCCCCTGAGTATGTGATAGAGACAGGGGGCGGTCTACTCATCCCCTGTGTCTATGATACAGAGACAGGGGGGCGGTCTATTCATCCCCTGAGTCTTTGATACAGAGACAGGGGCGGTCTACTCATCCCCTGAGTCTATGATACAGAGACAGGGGGCGGTCTTCTCATCCACTGTGTCTGTGATACAGAGACAGGGGGGCGGTCTACTCATCCACTGAGTCTGTGATCCAGAGACAGGGGGCGGTCTTCTCATCCCCTGAGTCTATGATACAGAGAAAGGGGGCAGTCTACTCATCCCCTGAGTCTGAGATACAGAGACAAGGGGCAGTTTACTCATCCTCTGGGTCTGTGATACAGAGGAAGGGGGCGGTGTACTCATCCCCTGAGTCTGTGACACAGAGACAGGGGGCGGTTTACACATCCCGAGTTTGTTATACAGAGACAGGGGGCTGTCTAGTCATCCACTGAGTCTGTGATACAGAGACAGGGGACGATCTACTCAACCACTGACTCTGAGATACAGAGACAGGGGGCGGACTTCTCATCCACTGACTCTGAGATACAGAGACAGGGGGCGGTCTTCTCTTCCACTGAGTCTGTGATACAGAGACATGGGATGGTCTACTCATCCCCTGACTCTGAGATACAGAGGCAGGGGGCGGTCTACTCATCCCCTGAGTCTGTGATGCGGAGACAGGGGGCGGTCTTCTCATCCACTGACTCTGAGATACAGAGACATGGGCCGGTCTACTCATCCACTGAGTCAGTGATAAAGAACAGGGGGCGGTCTGCTCATCCACTGAATCTGTGATACAGAGACAGGGGGCGGTCTACTCATCCCCTGAGTCTGTCAAACAGAGAATGTGTGCGGTCTACACATCACCTGAGTCTGTGATACAGAGACAGGGGGCAGTCTACTCATCCCCTGAGTCTGTGATTTTGAGACAGGGGGGGTCTACTCATCCAACGAGTGTGTGATAAAGAGACAGGGGGCGGTCTACTCATTCCCTGAGTCTGTGATCCAGAGAAAGGGGGCAGTCTACTCATCCCCTGAGTCTGAGATAAAGAGACAAGGGGCAGTTTACTCATACCCTGGGTCTGTGATACAGAGGAAGGGGACGGTCTACTCATCCCCTGAGTCTGTGACACAGAGACAGGGGGCGGTCTACTCATCCCCTGAGTCTGTGATACAGAGACAGGGGGGGTCTACTCATCACCTGAGTCTGTGATACAGAGACAGGGGGCGGTCTACTCATTCATTGAGTCTGTGATACAGAAAAAGGGGGCGGTCTACTCAACCACTGACTCTGTGATCCAGAGACAGGGGGCCCTCTACTCATCCACTGTGTCTGTGATACAGAGACAGGGGGCGCTCTACTCATCCCCTGAGTCTGTGATACAGAGACAGGGGGGGTCTACTCATCCACTGTGTCTGTGATACAGGGACAGGAGGCGGTCTTCTCATCCACTGAGTCTGTGAGACAGAGACAGGGGGCGGTCTACTCATCCACTGTGTCTGTGATACAGGGACAGGAGGCGGTCTACTCATCCACTGACTCTGTGATGCAGAGACAGGAGGCGATCTTCTCATCCACTGAGTCTGTGAGACAGAGACAGGGGGCGCTCTACTCATCCACTGAGTCTGTGATACAGTTGCAGGGGGCGGTCTTCTCATCCAATGAGTCTGTGAGACAGAGACAGGGGGCGGCCACTCATCCCCTGAGTATGTGAGACAGAGACAGGGGGCGGTCTAATCATTCACTGATCTGTGATGCAGAGACAGGAGGCGGTCTACTCATCCCTTGACTCTGAGATACAGAGACAGGAGGCGGTCTACTCATCCCCTGAGTCGATGATACAGAGACAGGGGGCGGTCTATTCATCCCGAGTCTTTGATACAGAGACAGGGGCTCGTCTTCTGATCCACTGAGTCTGTGATACAGAGACAGGGGGCGGTCTACTCATTCCCAGAGTCTGTGATCAAGAAACAGGGGGTGGTCTACTCATCCCTTGAGTATGTGATACAGAGACAGGAGGCAGTCTACTCATCCCCTGAGTCGATGATACAGAGACAGAGGGCACTCTACTCATCCCCTGTGTCCATGATAGAGAGACAGGGGGCGCTCTACTCATCCCCTGTGTCCATGATAGAGAGACAGGGGGCGCTCTACTCACCCCCTGAGTCTGCGAAACAGAGACAGGGGGCGGTCTACTCATCCCCTGAGTCTGTCACAGAGAGAAAGTGTGCGGTCAAATCATCACCTGAGTCTGTGATGCAGAGACAGGGGGCGGTCTACTCATCCCCCGAGTATGTGATAAAGAGACAGGGGGCGGTCTATTCATCCCCTGAGTCTTTGATACAGAGGCACGGGGCCCGTCTTCTGATCCACTGAGTCTGTGATACAGAGACAGGGTGCGGTCCACTCATCCACTGAGTCTGTGATACAGAGACAGGGGCAGGTCTTCTCATCCACTGAGTCTGTGATACAGAGACAGGGGGCGGTCTACTCATTCACTGAGTCTGCGAAACAGAAACAAGGGGCGGTCTACTCATCCACTGAGTCTGTGATACAGAGACAGGGGGCGGTCTACTCATTCACTGAGTCTGCGAAACAGAAACAAGGGGCGGTCTACTCATCCACTGAATCTGTGATCCAGAGACAGGGGGCGGTCTTCTCATCCACTGTGTCTGTGATACAGAGACTGGGGGCGCTCTACTCATCCCCTGAGTCTATGATACAGAGACAGGGGGCGGTCTTCTCATCCACTGAGTCTGTGATACAGAGACAGGGGGGCGGTCTACTCATCCACTGAGTCTGTGATCCAGAGACAGGAGGCGGTCTTCTCATCCACTGAGTCTGTGATACAGAGACAGGGGGACGGTCTACTCATCCACTGAGTCTGTGATACAGAGACAGGGGGCGGTCTACTCATTCCCTGAGTCTGTGATACAGAAACAGGGGGTGGTCTACTCATCCCTTGAGTATGTGATACAGAGACAGGGGGCGGTCTGCTCATCCACTGAGTCTGTGATCCAGAGACAGGGGGCGGTCTTCTCATCCACTGAGTCTGTGATGCAGAGACAGGGGGGCGGTCTACTCATTCCCTGAGTCTGTGATACAGAAACAGGGGGTGGTCTACTCATCCCTTGAGTATGTGATACAGAGACAGGGGACGGTCAACTCATCCACTGTGTCTGTGATACAGGGACAGGGGGCGCTCTACTCATCCCCTGAGTCTGTGATACAGAAACAAGGGGCAGTCTACTCATCCACTGACTCTGTGATCCAGAGACAGGGGGCGGTCTACTCATCCACTGTGTCTGTGATACAGGGACAGGGGGCGGTCTTCTCATCCACTGAGTCTGTGAGACAGAGAGAGGGGGCGCTCTACTCATCCACTGTGTCTGTGATACAGGGACAGGGGGCGGTCTAATCATTCACTGATCTGTGATGCAGAGACAGGAGGCGGTCTACTCATCCCTTGACTCTGTGATACAGAGACAGGAGGCGGTCTACTCATCCACAGTGTCTGTGATACAGAGACAGGGGGAGTTCTAATCATTCACTTATCTGTGATGCAGAGACAGGAGGCGGTCTACTCATCCCTTGACTCTGTGATACAGAGACAGGGGGCGGTCTCTTCATCTCCTGAGTCTTTGATACAGAGACAGGGGCCCGTCTTCTGATCCACTGAGTCTGTGATACAGTGACAAGGGGCGGTTTACACATCCCGAGTTTGTTATACAGAGACAGGGGGCTCTCTACTCATCCACTGAGTCTGTGATACAGAGACAGGGGACGATCTACTCAACCACTGACTCTGAGATACAGAGACAGGGGGCGGTCTTCTCATCCACTGACTCTGAAATACAGAGACAGGGGGCGGTCTTCTCTTCCACTGAGTCTGTGATACAGAGACATGGGATGGTCTACTCATCCCCTGACTCTGAGATACAGAGGCAGGGGGCGGTCTACTCATCCCCTGAGTCTGTGATGCGGAGACAGGGGGCGGTCTTCTCATCCACTGACTCTGAGATACAGAGACATGGGCCGGTCTACTCATCCACTGAGTCAGTGATAAAGAACAGGGGGCGGTCTACTCATCCACTGAATCTGTGATGCAGAGACAGGGGGCGGTCTACTCATCCCCTGAGTCTGTCAAACAGAGAATGTGTGCGGTCTACACATCACCTGAGTCTGTGATACAGAGACAGGGGGCAGTCTACTCATCCCCTGAGTCTGTGATACAGAGACAGGGGGGGTCTACTCATCCAACGAGTGTGTGATAAAGAGACAGGGGGCGGTCTACTCATTCCCTGAGTCTGTGATCCAGAGAAAGGGGGCAGTCTACTCATCCCCTGAGTCTGAGATAAAGAGACAAGGGGCAGTTTACTCATACCCTGGGTCTGTGATACAGAGGAAGGGGACGGTCTACTCATCCCCTGACTCTGTGACACAGAGACAGGGGGCGGTCTACTCATCCCCTGAGTCTGTGATACAGAGACAGGGGGGGTCTACTCATCACCTGAGTCTGTGATACAGAGACAGGGGGCGGTCTACTCATTCATTGAGTCTGTGATACAGAAAAAGGGGGCGGTCTACTCACCCACTGACTCTGTGATCCAGAGACAGGGGAGGGTCTACTCATCCACTGTGTCTGTGATACAGAGACAGGGGGCGCTCTACTCATCCACTGACTCTGTGATCCAGAGACAGGGGGCGGTCTACTCATCCACTGTGTCTGTGATACAGGGACAGGAGGCGGTCTTCTCATCCACTGAGTCTGTGAGACAGAGACAGGGGGCGGTCTACTCATCCACTGACTCTGTGATCCAGAGACAGGGGGCGGTCTACTCATTCACTGAGTCTGTGATACAGAAACATGGGGCAGTCTACTCATCCACTGACTCTGTGATCCAGAGACAGGGGGCGGTCTACTCATCCACTGTGTCTGTGATACAGGGACAGGAGGCGGTCTTCTCATCCACTGAGTCTGTGATACAGAGACAGGAGGCGGTCTACTCATCCCCTGAGTCTATGATACAGAGACAGGGGGCGGTCTACTCATTCCCTGAGTCTGTGATCAAGAAACAGGGGGTGGTCTACTCATCCCTTGAGTATGTGATACAGAGACAGGGGGGGGTCTACTCATCCATTGATTCTGTGATACAGAGACAGGAGGCAGTCTACTCATCCCCTGAGTCGATGATACAGAGACAGAGGGCACTCTACTCATCCCCTGTGTCCATGATAGAGAGACAGGGGGCGCTCTACTCATCCCCTGTGTCCATGATAGAGAGACAGGGGGCGCTCTACTCACCCCCTGAGTCTGCGAAACAGAGACAGGGGGCGGTCTACTCATCCCCTGAGTCTGTCACAGAGAGAAAGTGTGCAGTCAAATCATCACCTGAGTCTGTGATGCAGAGACAGGGGGCGGTCTACTCATCCCCCGAGTATGTGATAAAGAGACAGGGGGCGGTCTATTCATCCCCTGAGTCTTTGATACAGAGGCACGGGGCCCGTCTTCTGATCCACTGAGTCTGTGATACAGAGACAGGGTGCGGTCCACTCATCCACTGAGTCTGTGATACAGAGACAGGGGGCGGTCTACTCATTCCCTGAGTCTGTGATACAGAGACAGGGTGGGGTCTACTCATCCCTTGAGTCTGCGAAACAGAGACAGGGGGCGGTCTACTCATCCCCTGAGTATGTGATACAGAGACAGGGTGGGGTCTACTCATCCCTTGAGTCTGCGAAACAGAGACAGGGGGCGCACTACTCATCCCCTGAGTCTTTAATACAGAGACAGGGGGCGGTCTACTCATTCACTGAGTCTGCGAAACAGAAACAAGGGGCGGTCTACTCATCCACTGAATCTGTGATCCAGAGACAGGGGGCGGTCTTCTCATCCACTGTGTCTGTGATACAGAGACTGGGGGCGCTCGACTCATCCCCTGAGTCTATGATACAGAGACAGGGGGCGGTCTTCTCATCCACTGAGTCTGTGATACAGAGACAGGGGGGCGGTCTACTCATCCACTGAGTCTGTGATCCAGAGACAGGAGGCGGTCTTCTCATCCACTGAGTCTGTGATACAGAGACAGGGGGGCGGTCTACTCATCCACTGAGTCTGTGATACAGAGACAGGGGGCGGTCTACTCATTCCCTGAGTCTGTGATACAGAAACAGGGGGTGGTCTACTCATCCCTTGAGTATGTGATACAGAGAGAGGGGGCGGTCTGCTCATCCACTGAGTCTGTGATCCAGAGACAGGGGGCGGTCTTCTCATCCACTGAGTCTGTGATGCAGAGACAGGGGGGCGGTCTACTCATTCCCTGAGTCTGTGATACAGAAACAGGGGGTGGTCTACTCATCCCTTGAGTATGTGATACAGAGACAGGGGGCGGTCAACTCATCCACTGTGTCTGTGATACAGGGTCAGGGGGCGCTCTACTCATCCCCTGAGTCTGTGATACAGAAACAAGGGGCAGTCTACTCATCCACTGACTCTGTGATCCAGAGACAGGGGGCGGTCTACTCATCCACTGTGTCTGTGATACAGGGACAGGGGGCGGTCTTCTCATCCACTGAGTCTGTGAGACAGAGAGAGGGGGCGCTCTACTCATCCACTGTGTCTGTGATACAGGGACAGGGGGCGGTCTAATCATTCACTGATCTGTGATGCAGAGACAGGAGGCGGTCTACTCATCCCTTGACTCTGTGATACAGAGACAGGAGGCGGTCTACTCATCCACAGTGTCTGTGATACAGAGACAGGGGGAGTTCTAATCATTCACTGATCTGTGATGCAGAGACAGGAGGCGGTCTACTCATCCCTTGACTCTGTGATACAGAGACAGGGGGCGGTCTTCTCATCCACTGACTCTGAGATACAGAGACAGGGGGCGGTCTTCTCTTCCACTGAGTCTGTGATACAGAGACATGGGATGGTCTACTCATCCCCTGACTCTGAGATACAGAGACAGGGGGCGGTTTACACATCCCGAGTTTGTTATACAGAGACAGGGGGCTCTCTACTCATCCACTGAGTCTGTGATACAGAGACAGGGGACGATCTACTCAACCACTGACTCTGAGATACAGAGACAGGGGGCGGTCTTCTCATCCACTGACTCTGAGATACAGAGACAGGGGGCGGTCTTCTCTTCCACTGAGTCTGTGATACAGAGACATGGGATGGTCTACTCATCCCCTGACTCTGAGATACAGAGGCAGGGGGCGGTCTACTCATCCCCTGAGTCTGTGATGCGGAGACAGGGGGCGGTCTTCTCATCCACTGACTCTGAGATACAGAGACATGGGCCGGTCTACTCATCCACTGAGTCAGTGATAAAGAACAGGGGGCGGTCTACTCATCCACTGAATCTGTGATACAGAGACAGGGGGCGGTCTACTCATCCCCTGAGTCTGTCAAACAGAGAATGTGTGCGGTCTACACATCACCTGAGTCTGTGATACAGAGACAGGGGGCAGTCTACTCATCCCCTGAGTCTGTGATACAGAGACAGGGGGGGTCTACTCATCCAACGAGTGTGTGATAAAGAGACAGGGGGCGGTCTACTCATTCCCTGAGTCTGTGATCCAGAAAAAGGGGGCAGTCTACTCATCCCCTGAGTCTGAGATAAAGAGACAAGGGGCAGTTTACTCATACCCTGGGTCTGTGATACAGAGGAAGGGGACGGTCTACTCATCCCCTGACTCTGTGACACAGAGACAGGGGGCGGTCTACTCATCCCCTGAGTCTGTGATACAGAGACAGGGGGGGTCTACTCATCACCTGAGTCTGTGATACAGAGACAGGGGGCGGTCTACTCATTCATTGAGTCTGTGATACAGAAAAAGGGGGCGGTCTACTCACCCACTGACTCTGTGATCCAGAGACAGGGGAGGGTCTACTCATCCACTGTGTCTGTGATACAGAGACAGGGGGCGCTCTACTCATCCACTGACTCTGTGATCCAGAGACAGGGGGCGGTCTACTCATCCACTGTGTCTGTGATACAGGGACAGGAGGCGGTCTTCTCATCCACTGAGTCTGTGAGACAGAGACAGGGGGCGGTCTACTCATCCACTGACTCTGTGATCCAGAGACAGGGGGCGGTCTACTCATTCACTGAGTCTGTGATACAGAAACAAGGGGCAGTCTACTCATCCACTGACTCTGTGATCCAGAGACAGGGGGCGGTCTACTCATCCACTGTGTCTGTGATACAGGGACAGGAGGCGGTCTTCTCATCCACTGAGTCTGTGATACAGAGACAGGAGGCGGTCTACTCATCCCCTGAGTCTATGATACAGAGACAGGGGGCGGTCTACTCATTCCCTGAGTCTGTGATCAAGAAACAGGGGGTGGTCTACTCATCCCTTGAGTATGTGATACAGAGACAGGGGGGGGGTCTACTCATCCATTGATTCTGTGATACAGAGACAGGAGGCAGTCTACTCATCCCCTGAGTCGATGATACAGAGACAGAGGGCACTCTACTCATCCCCTGTGTCCATGATAGAGCGACAGGGGGCGCTCTACTCATCCCCTGTGTCCATGATAGAGAGACAGGGGGCGCTCTACTCACCCCCTGATTCTGCGAAACAGAGACAGGGGGCGGTCTACTCATCCCCTGAGTCTGTCACAGAGAGAAAGTGTGCGGTCAAATCATCACCTGATTCTGTGATGCAGAGACAGGGGGCGGTCTACTCATCCCCCGAGTATGTGATAAAGAGACAGTGGGCGGTCTATTCATCCCCTGAGTCTTTGATACAGAGGCACGGGGCCCGTCTTCTGATCCACTGAGTCTGTGATACAGAGACAGGGTGCGGTCCACTCATCCACTGAGTCTGTGATACAGAGACAGGGGGCGGTCTACTCATTCCCTGAGTCTGTGATACAGAGACAGGGTGGGGTCTACTCATCCCTTGAGTCTGCGAAACAGAGACAGGGGGCGGTCTACTCATCCCCTGAGTATGTGATACAGAGACAGGGTGGGGTCTACTCATCCCTTGAGTCTGCGAAACAGAGACAGGGGGCGCTCTACTCATCCCCTGAGTCTTTAATACAGAGACAGGGGCAGGTCTTCTCATCCACTGAGTCTGTGATACAGAGACAGGGGGCGGTCTACTCATTCACTGAGTCTGCGAAACAGAAACAAGGGGCGGTCTACTCATCCACTGAATCTGTGATCCAGAGACAGGGGGCGGTCTTCTCATCCACTGTGTCTGTGATACAGAGACTGGGGGCGCTCTACTCATCCCCTGAGTCTATGATACAGAGACAGGGGGCGGTCTTCTCATCCACTGAGTCTGTGATACAGAGACAGGGGGGCGGTCTACTCATCCACTGAGTCTGTGATCCAGAGACAGGAGGCGGTCTTCTCATCCACTGAGTCTGTGATACAGAGACAGGGGGGTGGTCTACTCATCCCTTGAGTATGTGATACATAGACAGGGGGCGTCTGCTCATCCACTGAGTCTGTGATCCAGAGACAGGGGGCGGTCTTCTCATCCACTGAGTCTGTGATGCAGAGACAGGGGGGCGGTCTACTCATTCCCTGAGTCTGTGATACAGAAACAGGGGGTGGTCTACTCATCCCTTGAGTATGTGATACAGAGACAGGGGGCGGTCTACTCATCCACTGTGTCTGTGATACAGGGACAGGGGGTGCTCTACTCATCCCCTGAGTCTGTGATACAGAAACAAGGGGCAGTCTACTCATCCACTGACTCTGTGATCCAGAGACAGGGGGCGGTCTACTCATCCACTGTGTCTGTGATACAGGGACAGGGGGCGGTCTTCTCATCCACTGAGTCTGTGAGACAGAGAGAGGGGGCGCTCTACTCATCCACTGTGTCTGTGATACAGGGACAGGGGGCGGACTAATCATTCACTGATCTGTGATGCAGAGACAGGAGGCGGTCTACTCATCCCTTGACTCTGTGATACAGAGACAGGAGGCGGTCTACTCATCCACAGTGTCTGTGATACAGAGACAGGGGGAGTTCTAATCATTCACTGATCTGTGATGCAGAGACAGGAGGCGGTCTACTCATCCCTTGACTCTGTGATACAGAGACAGGGGGCGGTCTCTTCATCCCCTGAGTCTTTGATACAGAGACAGGGGCCCGTCTTCTGATCCACTGAGTCTGTGATACAGAGACAGGGGGCGGTTTACACATCCCGAGTTTGTTATACAGAGACAGGGGGCTGTCTAGTCATCCACTGAGTCTGTGATACAGAGACAGGGGACGATCTACTCAACCACTGACTCTGAGATACAGAGACAGGGGGCGGTCTTCTCATCCACTGACTCTGAGATACAGAGACAGGGGGCGGACTTCTCTTCCACTGAGTCTGTGATACAGAGACATGGGATGGTCTACTCATCCCCTGACTCTGAGATACAGAGGCAGGGGGCGGTCTACTCATCCCCTGAGTCTGTGATGCGGAGACAGGGGGCGGTCTTCTCATCCACTGACTCTGAGATACAGAGACATGGGCCGGTCTACTCATCCACTGAGTCAGTGATAAAGAACAGGGGGCGGTCTACTCATCCACTGAATCTGTGATACAGAGACAGGGGGCGGTCTACTCATCCCCTGAGTCTGTCAAACAGAGAATGTGTGCGGTCTACACATCACCTGAGTCTGTGATACAGAGACAGGGGGCAGTCTACTCATACCCTGAGTCTGTGATACAGAGACAGGGGGGGTCTACTCATCCAACGAGTGTGTGATAAAGAGACAGGGGGCGGTCTACTCATTCCCTGAGTCTGTGATCCAGAGAAAGGGGGCAGTCTACTCATCCCCTGAGTCTGAGATAAAGAGACAAGGGGCAGTTTACTCATACCCTGGGTCTGTGATACAGAGGAAGGGGATGGTCTACTCATCCCCTAACTCTGTGACACAGAGACAGGGGGCGGTCTACTCATCCCCTGAGTCTGTGATACAGAGACAGGGGGGGTCTACTCATCACCTGAGTCTGTGATACAGAGACAGGGGGCGGTCTACTCATTCATTGAGTCTGTGATACAGAAAAAGGGGGCGGTCTACTCACCCACTGACTCTGTGATCCAGAGACAGGGGAGGGTCTACTCATCCACTGTGTCTGTGATACAGAGACAGGGGGCGCTCTATTCATCCCCTGAGTCTGTGATACAGAGACAGGGGGCGGTCTACTCATCCACTGACTCTGTGATCCAGAGACAGGGGGCGGTCTACTCATCCACTGTGTCTGTGATACAGGGACAGGAGGCGGTCTTCTCATCCACTGAGTCTGTGAGACAGAGACAGGGGGCGGTATAATCATCCACTGACTCTGTGATACAGAAACAAGGGGCAGTCTACTCATCCACTGACTCTGTGATCCAGAGACAGGGGGCGGTCTACTCATCCACTGTGTCTGTGATACAGGGACAGGAGGCGGTCTTCTCATCCACTGAGTCTGTGATACAGAGACAGGAGGCGGTCTACTCATCCCCTGAGTCTATGATACAGAGACAGGGGGCGGTCTACTCATTCCCTGAGTCTGTGATCAAGAAACAGGGGGTGGTCTACTCATCCCTTGAGTATGTGATACAGAGACAGAGGGGGGGTCTACTCATCCATTGATTCTGTGATACAGAGACAGGAGGCAGTCTACTCATCCCCTGAGTCGATGATACAGAGACAGAGGGCACTCTACTCATCCCCTGTGTCCATGATAGAGAGACAGGGGGCGCTCTACTCATCCCCTGTGTCCATGATAGAGAGACAGGGGGCGCTCTACTCACCCCCTGAGTCTGCGAAACAGAGACAGGGGGCGGTCTACTCATCCCCTGAGTCTGTCACAGAGAGAAAGTGTGCGGTCAAATCATCACCTGAGTCTGTGATGCAGAGACAGGGGGCGGTCTACTCATCCCCCGAGTATGTGATAAAGAGACAGGGGGCTGTCTACTCATCCCCTGAGTCTTTGATACAGAGGCACGGGGCCCGTCTTCTGATCCACTGAGTCTGTGATACAGAGACAGGGTGCGGTCTACTCATCCACTGAGTCTGTGATACAGAGACAGGGGGCGGTCTACTCATTCCCTGAGTCTGTGATCCAGAAACAGGGGGTGGTCTACTCATCCCTTGAGTATGTGATACAGAGACAGGGTGGGGTCTACTCATCCCTTGAGTCTGCGAAACAGAGACAGGGGGCGGTCTACTCATCCCCTGAGTCTTTGATACAGAGATAGGGGCCGGTCTTCTCATCCACTGAGTCTGTGATGCAGAGAAAGGGGACGGTCTACTCATCCACTGAGTCTGTGATACAGAGACAGGGGGCAGTCTACTCATCCACTGAGTCTGTGATACAGAGACAGGGGGCAGTCTACTCATCCCCTGTTTCTTTGATACAGAGACAGGGGGCGGACTACTCATTCACTGAGTCTGCAAAACAGAGACAGGGGGCGGTCTTCTCATCCACTGTGTCTGTGATACAGAGACTGGGGGCGCTCTACTCATCCCCTGAGTCTATGATACAGAGACAGGGGGCGGTCTATTCATCCCCTGAGTCTTTGATACAGAGACAGGGGCGGTCTACTCATCCCCTGAGTCTATGATACAGAGACAGGGGGCGGTCTTCTCATCCACTGAGTCTGTGATACAGAGACAGGGGGGCGGTCTACTCATCCACTGAGTCTGTGATCCAGAGACAGGGGGCGGTCTTCTCATCCACTGAGTCTGTGATACAGAGACAGGGGGGCGGTCTACTCATCCACTGAGTCTGTGATACAGAGACAGGGGGCGGTCTACTCATTCCCTGAGTCTGTGATACAGAAACAGGGGGTGGTCTACTCATCCCTTGAGTTTGTGATACAGAGACAGGGGGCGGTCTACTCATCCACTGTGTCTGTGATACAGAGACAGGGGGGCGGTCTGCTCATCCACTGAGTCTGTGATCCAGAGACACGGGGCGGTCTTCTCATCCACTGAGTCTGTGATGCAGAGACAGGGGGTGGTCTACTCATCCCTTGAGTATGTGATACAGAGACAGGGGGCGCTCTACTCATCCACTGAGTCTGTGATACAGTTGCAGGGGGCGGTCTACTCATCCACTGACTCTGTGATACAGAGACATGGGGCGGTCTACTCATCCACTGTCTCTGTGATACAGTGACAGGGGGCGCTCTACTCATCCACTGAGTCTGTGATACAGTTGCAGGGGGCGGTCTACTCATCCACTGACTCTGTGATCCAGAGACAGGGGGCGGTCTACTCATACACTGTGTCTGTGATACAGGGACAGGGGGCGGTCTTCTCATCCCCTGAGTCTGTGATACAGAAACAAGGGGCAGTCTACTCATCCACTGACTCTGTGATCCAGAGACAGGGGGCGGTCTACTCATCCACTGTGTCTGTGATACAGGGACAGGGGGCGGTCTTCTCATCCACTGAGTCTGTGAGACAGAGAGAGGGGGCGCTCTACTCATCCACTGTGTCTGTGATGCAGGGACAGGGGGCGGTCTAATCATTCACTGATCTGTGATGCAGAGACAGGAGGCGGTCTACTCATCCCCTGAGTATGTGAGACAGAGACAGGGGGCGGTCTAATCATTCACTGATCTGTGATGCAGAGACAGGAGGCGGTCTACTCATCCCTTGACTCTGTGATACAGAGACAGGAGGCGGTCTACTCATCCCCTGAGTCTATGATACAGAGACAGGGGGCGGTCTATTCATCCCCTGAGTCTTTGATACAGAGACAGGGGCCCGTCTTCTGATCCACTGAGTCTGTGATACAGAGACAGGGGGCGGTCTACTCATTCCCTGAGTCTGTGATCAAGAAACAGGGGGTGGTCTACTCATCCCTTGAGTATGTGATACAGAGACAGGGGGGTGTCTACTCATCCATTGATTCTGTGATACAGAGACAGGAGGCAGTCTACTCATCCCCTGAGTCGATGATACAGAGACAGAGGGCACTCTACTCATCCCATGTGTCCATGATAGAGAGACAGGGGGCGCTCTACTCATCCCCTGTGTCCATGATAGAGAGACAGGGGGCGCTCTACTCACACCCTGAGTCTGCGAAACAGAGACAGGGGGCGGTCTACTCATCCCCTGAGTCTGTCACAGAGAGAAAGTGTGCGGTCAAATCATCACCTGAGTCTGTGATGCAGAGACAGGGGGAGGTCTACTCATCCCCCGAGTATGTGATAAAGAGACAGGGGGCGGTCTATTCATCCCCTGAGTCTTTGATACAGAGGCACGGGGCCCGTCTTCTGATCCACTGAGTCTGTGATACAGAGACAGGGTGCGGTCTACTCATCCACTGAGTATGTGATACAGAGACAGGGTGCGGTCTACTCATCCACTGAGTCTGTGATACAGAGACAGGGGGCGGTCTACTCATCCACTGAGTCTGTGATACAGAGACAGGGGGCGGTCTACTCATCCACTGAGTCTGTGATACAGAGACAGGGGGCGGTCTACTCATTCCCTGAGTCTGTGATCCAGAAACAGGGGGTGGTCTACTCATCCCTTGAGTATGTGATACAGAGACAGGGTGGGGTCTACTCATCCCTTGAGTCTGCGAAACAGAGACAGGGGGCGGTCCACTCATCCTCTGAGTCTTTGATACAGAGATAGGAGCCGGTCTTCTCATCCACTGAGTCTGTGATGCAGAGAAAGGGGACGGTCTACTCATCCACTGAGTCTGTGATACAGAGACAGGGGGCAGTCTACTCATCCCCTGTTTCTTTGATACAGAGACAGGGGGCGGTCTGCTCATTCACTGAGTCTGCGAAACAGAAACAAGGGGCGGTCTACTCATCCACTGAGTCTGTGATACAGAGACAGGGGGCGGTCTACTCATTCACTGAGTCTGCGAAACAGAAACAAGGGGCGGTCTACTCATCCACTGAATCTGTGATCCAGAGACAGGGGGCGGTCTTCTCATCCACTGTGTCTGTGATACAGAGACAGGGGGCGGTCTTCTCATCCACTGAGTCTGTGATACAGAGACAGGGGGGCGGTCTACTCATCCACTGAGTCTGTGATACAGAGACAGGGGGCGGTCTACTCATTCCCTGAGTCTGTGATCCAGAAACAGGGGGTGGTCTACTCATCCCTTGAGTATGTGATACAGAGACAGGGGGCGGTCTACTCATCCACTGTGTCTGTGATACAGAGACAGGGGGGCGGTCTGCTCATCCACTGAGTCTGTGATCCAGAGACGGGGGGCGGTCTTCTCATCCACTGAGTCTGTGATGCAGAGACAGGGGGGCGGTCTGCTCATCCACTGAGTCTGTGATCCAGAGACGGGGGGCGGTCTACTCATCCACTAACTCTGTGATCCAGAGACAGGGGACGGTCTTCTCATCCACTGTGTCTGTGATACAGAGAGAGGGGGCGCTCTACTCATCCCCTGAGTATGTGAGACAGAGACAGGGGGCGGTCTAATCATTCACTGATCTGTGATGCAGAGACAGGAGGCGGTCTACTCATCCCTTGACTCTGTGATACAGAGACAGGAGGCGGTCTACTCATCCCCTGAGTCTATGATACAGAGACAGGGGGCGGTCTATTCATCCCCTGAGTCTTTGATACAGAGACAGGGGCCCGTCTTCTGATCCACTGAGTCTGTGATACAGAGACAGGGGGCGGTCTACTCATCCATTGATTCTGTGATACAGAGACAGGAGGCAGTCTACTCATCCCCTGAGTCGATGATACAGAGACAGAGGGCACTCTACTCATCCCATGTGTCCATGATAGAGAGACAGGGGGCGCTCTACTCATCCCCTGTGTCCATGATAGAGAGACAGGGGGCGCTCTACTCACCCCCAGAGTCTGCGAAACAGAGACAGGGGACGGTCTACTCATCCCCTGAGTCTGTCACAGAGAGAAAGTGTGCGGTCAAATCATCACCTGAGTCTGTGATGCAGAGACAGGGGGCGGTCTACTCATCCCCCGAGTATGTGATAAAGAGACAGGGGGCGGTCTATTCATCCCCTGAGTCTTTGATACAGAGGCACAGGGCCCGTCTTCTGATCCACTGAGTCTGTGATACAGAGACAGGGGGAGGTCTACTCATCCACTGAGTCTGTGATACAGAGACAGTGGGCGGTCTACTCATTCCCTGAATCTGTGATCCAGAAACAGGGGGTGGTCTACTCATCCCTTGAGTATGTGATGCAGAGACAGGGTGGGGTCTACTCATCCCTTGAGTCTGCGAAACAGAGACAGGGGGCGGTCCACTCATCCCCTGAGTCTTTGATACAGAGATAGGAGCCGGTCTTCTCATCCACTGAGTCTGTGATGCAGAGAAAGGGGACGGTCTACTCATCCCCTGTTTCTTTGATACAGAGACAGGGGGCGGTCTGCTCATTCACTGAGTCTATGATACAGAGACAGGGGGCGGTCTATTCATCCCCTGAGTCTATTAAACAGAGACAGGGGGCGGTCTATTCATCCCCTGAGTCTTTGATACAGAGACAGGGGCGGTCTACTCATCCACTGAGTCTGTGATACAGTTGCAGGGGGCGGTCTACTCATTCCCTGAGTATGTGATACAGAAACAGGGGGCGCTCTACTCATCCCCTGAGTATGTGATACAGAGACAGGGGGCGGTCTACTCATCCCCTGAGTCTATGATACAGAGACAGGGGGCGGTCTATTCATCCCCTGAGTCTTTGATACAGAGACAGGGGCGGTCTACTCATCCCCTGAGTCTATTAAACAGAGACAGGGGTCGGTCTTCTCATCCACTGAGTCTGTGATACAGAGACAGGGGGGCGGTCTACTCATCCACTGAGTCTGTGATCCAGAGACAGGGGGCGGTCTTCTCATCCACTGAGTCTGTGATACAGAGACAGGGGGGCGGTCTACTCATCCACTGAGTCTGTGATACAGAGACAGGGGGCGGTCTACTCATTCCCTGAGTCTGTGATACAGAAACAGGGGGTGGTCTACTCATCCCTTGAGTAAGTGATACAGAGGCAGGGGGCGGTCTACTCATCCACTGTGTCTGTGATACAGAGACAGGGGGGCGGTCTGCTCATCCACTGAGTCTGTGATCCAGAGACAGGGGGCGGTCTACTCATCCACTGAGTCTGTGATACAGTTGCAGGGGGCGGTCTACTCATTCCCTGAGTCTGTGATACAGAAACAGGGGGTGGTCTACTCATCCCTTGAGTATGTGATACAGAGACAGGGGGCGGTCTGGTCATCCACTGTGTCTGTGATACAGAGACAGGGGGCGGTCTACTCATCCACTGTGTCTGTGATACAGGGACAGGGGGCGGTCTTCTCATCCACTGTGTCTGTGATACAGGGACAGGGGGCGGTCTTCTCATCCACTGAGTCTGTGGGACAGAGACAGGGGGCGCTCTACTCATCCCCTGAGTATGTGAGACAGAGACAGGGGGCGGTCTATTCATCCCCTGAGTCTATGATACAGAGACAGGGGGCGGTCTATTCATCCCCTGAGTCTTTGATACAGAGACAGGGGGCGGTCTATTCATCCCCTGAGTCTTTGATACAGAGACAGGGGCCCGTCTTCTGATCCACTGAGTCTGTGATACAGAGACAGGGGGCGGTCTACTCATTCACTGATCTGTGATGCAGAGACAGGAGGCGGTCTACTCATCCCCTGAGTCTATGATACAGAGACAGGGGGCGGTCTATTCATCCCCTGAGTCTTTGATACAGAGACAGGGGCCCGTCTTCTGATCCACTGAGTCTGTGATACAGAGACAGGGGGCGGTCTACTCATTCCCTGAGTCTGTGATCAAGAAACAGGGGTAGGTCTACTCATCCCTTGAGTATGTGATACAGAGACAGGGGGGGGTCTACTCATCCATTGATTCTGTGATACAGAGACAGGAGGCAGTCTACTCATCCCCTGAGTCGATGATACAGAGACAGAGGGCACTCTACTCATCCCCTGTGTCCATGATAGAGAGACAGGGGCGGTCTACTCATCCCCTGAGTCCATGATACAGAGACAGGGGGCGGTCTTCTCATCCACTGAGTCTGTGATACAGAGACAGGGGGGCGGTCTACTCATCCACTGAGTCTGTGATCCAGAGACAGGGGGCGGTCTTCTCATCCACTGAGTCTGTGATACAGAGACAGGGGACGGTCTACTCATCCACTGAGTCTGTGATCCAGAGACAGGGGGCGGTCTTCTCATCCACCGAGTCTGTGATACAGAGACAGGGGGCGGTCTACTCATTCCCTGAGTCTGCGAAACAGAAACAGGGGGTGGTCTACTCATCCCTTGAGTATGTGATACAGAGACAGGGGGCGGTCTACTCATTCACTGAGTCTGCGAAACAGAAACAAGGGGCGGTCTACTCATCCACTGAATCTGTGATCCAGAGACAGGGGGCGGTCTACTCATCCACTGTGTCTGTGATACAGAGACAGGGGGCGCTCTACTCATCCCCTGAGTATGTGATACAGAGACAGGGGGGGTCTACTCATCACCTGAGTCTGTGATACAGAGACAGGGGGCGGTCTACTCATTCACTGATCTGTGAAGCAGAGACAGGGGGCGGTCTACTCATCCCTTGACTCTGTGATCCAGAGACAGGAGGCGGTCTACACATCCCCTGCGTCTATGATACAGAGACAGGGGGCGGTCTATTCATCCACTGAGTCTGTGATGCAGAGACAGGGGGCGGTCTACTCATTCCCTGAGTCAGTGATACAGAGACAGGGGGCGGTCTACTCATCCACTGATTCTGTGATACAGAGACAGGGGGCGGTCTACTCATTCCCTGAGTCTGTGATCCAGAAACAGGGGGCAGTCTACTCATCCACTGACTCTGTGATCCAGAGACAGGGGGCGGTCTACTCATCCACTGAGTCTGTGAGACAGAGAGAGGGGGCGCTCTACTCATCCACTGTGTCTGTGATACAGGGACAGGGGGCGGTCTAATCATTCACTGATCTGTGATGCAGAGACAGGAGGCGGTCTACTCATCCCTTGACTCTGTGATACAGAGACAGGAGGCGGTCTACTCATCCACTGTGTCTGTGATACAGTGACAGGGGGAGTTCTAATCATTCACTGATCTGTGATGCAGAGACAGGAGGCGGTCTACTCATCCCTTGACTCTGTGATACAGAGACAGGGGGCGGTCTCTTCATCCCCTGAGTCTTTGATACATAGACAGGGGCCCGTCTTCTGATCCACTGAGTCTGTGATACAGAGACAGGGGGCGGTTTACACATCCCGAGTTTGTTATACAGAGACAGGGGGCTGTCTAGTCATCCACTGAGTCTGTGATACAGAGACAGGGGACGATCTACTCAACCACTGACTCTGAGATACAGAGACAGGGGGCGGTCTTCTCATCCACTGACTCTGAGATACAGAGACAGGGGGCGGTCTTCTCTTCCACTGAGTCTGTGATACAGAGACATGGGATGGTCTACTCATCCCCTGACTCTGAGATACAGAGGCAGGGGGCGGTCTACTCATCCCCTGAGTCTGTGATGCGGAGACAGGGGGCGGTCTTCTCATCCACTGACTCTGAGATACAGAGACATGGGCCGGTCTACTCATCCACTGAGTCAGTGATAAAGAACAGGGGGCGGTCTACTCATCCACTGAATCTGTGATACAGAGACAGGGGGCGGTCTACTCATCCCCTGAGTCTGTCAAACAGAGAATGTGTGCGGTCTACACATCACCTGAGTCTGTGATACAGAGACAGGGGGCAGTCTACTCATCCCCTGAGTCTGTGATACAGAGACAGGGGGGGTCTACTCATCCAACGAGTGTGTGATAAAGAGACAGGGGGCGGTCTACTCATTCCCTGAGTCTGTGATCCAGAGAAAGGGGGCAGTCTACTCATCCCCTGAGTCTGAGATAAAGAGACAAGGGGCAGTTTACTCATACCCTGGGTCTGTGATACAGAGGAAGGGGACGGTCTACTCATCCCCTGACTCTGTGACACAGAGACAGGGGGCGGTCTACTCATCCCCTGAGTCTGTGATACAGAGACAGGGGGAGTCTACTCATCACCTGAGTCTGTGATACAGAGACAGGGGGCGGTCTACTCATTCATTGAGTCTGTGATACAGAAAAAGGGGCGGTCTACTCACCCACTGACTCTGTGATCCAGAGACAGGGGACGGTCTACTCATCCACTGTGTCTGTGATACAGAGACAGGGGGCGCTCTACTCATCCCCTGAGTCTGTGATACAGAAAAAGGGGGCGGTCTACTCACCCACTGACTCTGTGATCCAGAGACAGGCGGCGGTCTACTCATCCACTGTGTCTGTGATACAGGGACAGGAGGCGGTCTTCTCATCCACTGAGTCTGTGAGACAGAGACAGGGGGCGGTCTACTCATCCACTGACTCTGTGATCCAGAGACAGGGGGCGGTCTACTCATCCCCTGAGTATGTGAGACAGAGACAGGGGGCGGTCCAATCATTCACTGATCTGTGATGCAGAGACAGGAGGCGGTCTACTCATCCCTTGACTCTGTGATACAGAGACAGGAGGCGGTCTACTCATCCCCTGAGTCTATGATACAGAGACAGGGGGCGGTCTATTCATCCCCTGAGTCTTTGATACAGAGACAGGGGCTCGTCTTCTGATCCACTGAGTCTGTGATACAGAGACAGGGGGCGGTCTACTCATTCCCTGAGTCTATGATACAGAGACAGGGGGCGGTCTATTCATCCCCTGAGTCTTTGATACAGAGACAGGGGCTCGTCTTCTGATCCACTGAGTCTGTGATACAGAGACAGGAGGCGGTCTACTCATCCCCTGAGTCTATGATACAGAGACAGGGGGCGGTCTACTCATTCCCTGAGTCTATGATACAGAGACAGGGGGCGGTCTATTCATCCCCTGAGTCTTTGATACAGAGACAGGGGCTCGTCTTCTGATCCACTGAGTCTGTGATACAGAGACTGGCACGGGGTCCTGCACTGTGGCTCAGAAGGGAAGGAGGGAGAATGGGAGAGCACTAGTCATCGGGGACTCGATGGTGAGGAGTACGGACAGGCGGTTCTGTGGGCGCAGGCGAGACGCACGGATGGTTTGTTGCCTCCCTGGTGCCAGGGTCCGTGATGTTTGTGATCGCGTCTTCAGGATCCTTAAAGGGGAGGGGGAGCAGCCAGAGGTCGTGGTGCACATTGGCACCAACGACGTAGGAAGGAAGGGTGGCACAGATGTTAGAAGTGAGTTTAGGGAGTTAGGCTGGAAGCTGAAAGCTCGGACGGACAGAGTTGTTATCTCTGGTTTGTTGCCAGCGCCACGTGATAGTGAGGCTAGGAATAGGGAGAGAGCACAGCTGAACACGTGGCTGCAGGAATGGTGTAGGAGGGAGGGCTTCCAGTTCTTGGATAATTGGACTGCATTCTGGGGAAGATGGGACCTGTTCAAACAGGACGGGCTGCATCTGAACCAGAGGGGCACCAATATCCTGGGAGGGAGGTTTGCTAGTACTGTTCGGGAGGGTTTAAACTAGTTTGGGAGGGGGATGGGAACCGGACTTGTAATCCAGGGACCAGTGGGTCCACTCAGAAAGACAAAGAGTGTAGTGAGGTATTGGGGAAGGTAGCACTGTCGCAGAGGACAGATGGGCACGGAGAAGGGTTAAAGTGCGTATACTTCAACGCAAGAAGCATCAGGAATAAGGTGAGTGAATTGAAGGCGTGGATGGGCACTTGGGACTACGATGTTGTGGCCATCTCTGAAACGTGGATAGGTGAGGGGGAGGAATGGTTTTTGGAGGTACCTGGTTATAGATGTTTTCATAAGATTAGGAATGGTGGTAAAAGAGGTGGGGGGGTGGCATTGTTAGTTAGAAATAGTGTAACAACTGCTGAAAGAATTTTCGAGGAGGATCTGCCGACTGAGGCACTGTGGGTTGAGGTCAGGAACAGGAAAGGAGCAGTCACCTTGATGGGAGTTTTCTATAGGCCCCCCAATAGCAGCAGGGAGGTGGAAGAGCAGATTGGGAAACAGATTTTGGAAAGGAGCAGAAGTCACAGGGTAGTAATTATGGGGGATTTCAACTTCCCAAATATTGATTGGCAACTCTTTAGATCGAATAGTTTGGATGGGGTAGTGTTTGTGCAGTATGTCCAGGAAGCTTTTCTGACTCAGTATGTAGACTGCCCGACCAGAGGGGAGGCAATATTGGATTTGGTACTAGGTAATGAACCAGGGCAAGTGATAGAGCTGTTGGTGGGCGAGCACTTTGGAGATAGTGATCACAATTCTGTAGCATTCACTGTGGTAATGGAGAGGGATAGGTATGTGCAACAGGGCAAGGTTTACAATTGGGGGAAGGGTAGATATGATGCTGTCAGGCAGGAACTGAGGAGCATAAGTTGGGAGCATATGCTGGCAGGGAAGGGCACGGTCGAAATGTGGAACTTTTTCAAGGAGCAGATAGTAGGGGCCATTGATAAGCATGTCCCTGTCAGACAGGGAAGGGATGGTCATGTGAGGGAACCGTGGTTGACAAGAGAGGTTGAGAGTCTTGTTAGGAAGAAGAAGGATGCGTATATAAAGTTGAGGAAAAAGGGCACAGGCATAGCTCTGGAGGGATACAAGATGGCCAGGAAGGATCTGAAGAAAGGGATTAGGAGAGCTAAGAGAGGGCATGAAAAATGCTTGGCGGGTAGGATAAAAGAAAACCCCAAGGCCTTTTACGCGTATGTCAGAAATATGAGGATGACTAGGGGGACCATAGGTCCGGTCAAGGACAATAGCGGGAGACTGTGTGTTGAGCCGGAAGAGATAAGTGAGGTTTTGAATGAGTACTTCTCTTCGGTATTTACGAATGAGAAGGGGTGTATTACTGAAGAGGACGGTGTGAAACAGACTGGTAAGCTCGAGGAAGTGCTCGTTAGGAGGGAAGATGTGTTGGGGTTTTTGAATAACTTGAAGATAGACAAGTCTCCCGGGCCTGACGGGGTATATCCAAGGATGTTATGGGAAGCAAGGGATGAAATTGCAGAGCCGCTGGCAATGATCTTTTCATCTTCTCTGCTGACGGGGGTGGTACCAGGTGATTGGAGGGTGGCAAATGTTGTGCCCCTGTTCAAGAAAGGGAATAGGAACAACCCTGGGAATTACAGGCCAGTTAGTCTTACTTCGGTGGTAGGCAAGTTGATGGAAAAGGTGCTGAGGGATAGGATTTCTGAGCATCTGGAAAGACACTGCTTGATTCGGGACAGTCAGCACGGTTTTGTGAGGGGCAGGTCTTGCCTCACAAGCCTGATTGAATTCTTTGAGCAGGTGACCAAGCAAGTGGATGAGGGTAAACCAGTGGATGTGGTGTACATGGATTTTAGTAAGGCATTTGATAAGGTCCCCCATGGTAGACTTATGGAGAAAGTCAGGAGGCATGGGATAGTGGGGAATGTGGCCAGTTGGATTAAGAATTGGCTAACTGATAGAAGGCAGAGAGTGGTCTTAGATGGTAAATACTCAGCTTGGAGCCCAGTTACCAGTGGCGTGCCGCAGGGATCAGTTCTGGGTCCTCTCCTGTTTGTGATTTTTATTAACGACTTGGATGAGGAAGTCGAAGGGTGGGTCAGTAAATTTGCAGATGATACAAAGGTTGGTGGAGTTGTGGATACCGAGGAGGGCTATTGTCGTCTGCAAAGGGACTTGGATAGGTTGCAGTGCTGGGCTGAAAAGTGGCAGATGGAGTTTAACCCTGAAAAGTGTGAGGTCGTCCATTTTGGAAGGACAAACATGAATGCAAAATACTGGGTTAACGGTAGGGTTCTTGGGCATGTGGAGGAGCAGAGAGACCTTGGGGTCTATGTGCATAGATCATTGAAAGTTGCAACTCAAGTGGATAGGGCTGTGAAGAAGGCATATGGGGTGTTAGCGTTCATTAGCAGAGGGATTGAATTTAAGAGCCGTGAGGTGATGATGCAGCTGTACAGGACCTTGGTAAGGCCTCATTTGGAGTACTGTGTGCAGTTCTGGTCGCCTCATTTTAGGAAGGATGTGGAAGCCTTGGAGAGGGTGCAGAGGAGATTTACCAGGATGTTGCCTGGAATGGAGAATAAGTCTTACGAGGAAAGGCTGAACATTCTAGGCCTCTTCTCATTAGAAAGGAGAAGGATGAGGGGTGACATGATAGAGGTTTATAAGATGATCAGGGGAATAGATAGGGTAGACAGTCAGAAACTTTTTCCCCGGGTGGAGCAAAGCGTTACAAGGGGTCATAAATTTAAGGTGAAGGGTGGGAGATATAAGGGGGATGTCAGGGGAAGGTTCTTTACCCAGAGAGTGGTCGAGGCATGGAATGCCTTGCCCGGGGAAGTTGTTGAGTCAGAAACTTTAGGAACTTTCAAAAGGATTTTGGATAGGTATATGGATAAAGGAGAATGATGGGGTATAGATTAAATTGTCCTTGACAGAGGACAAAGGATCGGCACAACATTGTGGGCCGAAGGGCCTGTTCTGTGCTGTATGTTCTATGTTCTATGTTCTATGTACTCATCCCCTGTGTCCATGATAGAGAGACAGGGGGCGCTCTACTCATCCCCTGTGTCCATGATAGAGAGACAGGGGGCGCTCTACTCACCCCCTGAGTCTGCGAAACAGAGACAGGGGGCGGTCTACTCATCCCCTGAGTCTGTCACAGAGAGAAAGTGTGCGGTCAAATCATCACCTGAGTCTGTGATGCAGAGACAGGGGGCGGTCTACTCATCCCCCGAGTATGTGATAAAGAGACAGGGGGCGGTCTATTCATCCCCTGAGTCTTTGATACAGAGGCACGGGGCCCGTCTTCTGATCCACTGAGTCTGTGATACAGAGACAGGGTGCGGTCTACTAATCCACTGAGTCTGTGATACAGAGACAGGGGGCAGTCTACTCATTCCCTGAGTCTGTGATCCAGAAACAGGGGGTGGTCTACTCATCCCTTGAGTATGTGATACAGAGACAGGGTGGGGTCTACTCATTCCCTGAGTCTGTGATACAGAGACAGGGTGGGGTCTACTCATCCCTTGAGTCTGCGAAACAGAGACAGGGGGCGGTCTACTCATCCCCTGAGTCTTTGATACAGAGATAGGGGCCGGTCTTCTCATCCACTGAGTCTGTGATGCAGAGAAAGGGGACGGTCTACTCATCCACTGAGTCTGTGATACAGAGACAGGGGGCAGTCTACTCATCCACTGAGTCTGTGATGCAGAGAAAGGGGACGGTCTACTCATCGACTGAGTCTGTGATACAGAGACAGGGGGCGGTCTACTCATTCACTGAGTCTGCGAAACAGAGACAGGGGGCGGTCTTCTCATCCACTGTGTCTGTGATACAGAGACTGGGGGCGCTCCACTCATCCCCTGAGTCTATGATACAGAGACAGGGGGCGGTCTATTCATCCCCTGAGTCTTTGATACAGAGACAGGGGCGGTCTACTCATCCCCTGAGTCTATGATACAGAGACAGGGGGCGGTCTTCTCATCCACTGAGTCTGTGATACAGAGACAGGGGGGCGGTCTACTCATCCACTGAGTCTGTGATCCAGAGACAGGGGGCGGTCTTCTCATCCACTGAGTCTGTGATACAGAGACAGGGGGGCGGTCTACTCATCCACTGAGTCTGTGATACAGAGACAGGGGGCGGTCTACTCATTCCCTGAGTCTGTGATACAGAAACAGGGGGTGGTCTACTCATCCCTTGAGTATGTGATACAGAGACAGGGGGCGGTCTACTCATCCACTGTGTCTGTGATACAGAGACAGGGGGGCGGTCTGCTCATCCACTGAGTCTGTGATCCAGAGACAGGGGGCGGTCTTCTCATCCACTGAGTCTGTGATGCAGAGACAGGGGGTGGTCTACTCATCCCTTGAGTATGTGATACAGAGACAGGGGGCGCTCTACTCATCCACTGAGTCTGTGATACAGTTGCAGGGGGCGGTCTGCTCATCCACTGACTCTGTGATACAGTTGCAGGGGGCGGTCTACTCATCCACTGACTCTGTGATACAGCGACAGGGGGCGCTCTACTCATCCACTGAGTCTGTGATACAGTTGCAGGGGGCGGTCTACTCATCCACTGACTCTGTGATCCAGAGACAGGGGGCGGTCTACTCATCCACTGTGTCTGTGATACAGGGACAGGGGGCGGTCTTCTCATCCCCTGAGTCTGTGATACAGAAACAAGGGGCAGTCTACTCATCCACTGACTCTGTGATCCAGAGACAGGGGGCGGTCTACTCATCCACTGTGTCTGTGATACAGGGACAGGGGGCGGTCTTCTCATCCACTGAGTCTGTGAGACAGAGAGAGGGGGCGCTCTACTCATCCACTGTGTCTGTGATACAGGGACAGGGGGCGGTCTAATCATTCACCGATCTGTGATGCAGAGACAGGAGGCGGTCTACTCATCCCCTGAGTATGTGAGACAGAGACAGGGGGCCGTCTAATCATTCACTGATCTGTGATGCAGAGACAGGAGGCGGTCTACTCATCCCTTGACTCTGTGATACAGAGACAGGAGGCGGTCTACTCATCCCCTGAGTCTATGATACAGAGACAGGGGGCGGTCTACTCATCCCCTGAGTCTGTCACAGAGAGAAAGTGTGCGGTCAAATCATCACCTGAGTCTGTGATGCAGAGACAGGGGGCGGTCTACTCATCCCCCGAGTATGTGATAAAGAGACAGGGGGCGGTCTATTCATCCCCTGAGTCTTTGATACAGAGGCACGGGGCCCGTCTTCTGATCCACTGAGTCTGTGATACAGAGACAGGGTGCGGTCTACTAATCCACTGAGTCTGTGATACAGAGACAGGGGGCAGTCTACTCATTCCCTGAGTCTGTGATCCAGAAACAGGGGGTGGTCTACTCATCCCTTGAGTATGTGATACAGAGACAGGGTGGGGTCTACTCATTCCCTGAGTCTGTGATACAGAGACAGGGTGGGGTCTACTCATCCCTTGAGTCTGCGAAACAGAGACAGGGGGCGGTCTACTCATCCCCTGAGTCTTTGATACAGAGATAGGGGCCGGTCTTCTCATCCACTGAGTCTGTGATGCAGAGAAAGGGGACGGTCTACTCATCCACTGAGTCTGTGATACAGAGACAGGGGGCAGTCTACTCATCCACTGAGTCTGTGATGCAGAGAAAGGGGACGGTCTACTCATCGACTGAGTCTGTGATACAGAGACAGGGGGCGGTCTACTCATTCACTGAGTCTGCGAAACAGAGACAGGGGGCGGTCTTCTCATCCACTGTGTCTGTGATACAGAGACTGGGGGCGCTCCACTCATCCCCTGAGTCTATGATACAGAGACAGGGGGCGGTCTATTCATCCCCTGAGTCTTTGATACAGAGACAGGGGCGGTCTACTCATCCCCTGAGTCTATGATACAGAGACAGGGGGCGGTCTTCTCATCCACTGAGTCTGTGATACAGAGACAGGGGGGCGGTCTACTCATCCACTGAGTCTGTGATCCAGAGACAGGGGGCGGTCTTCTCATCCACTGAGTCTGTGATACAGAGACAGGGGGGCGGTCTACTCATCCACTGAGTCTGTGATACAGAGACAGGGGCGGTCTACTCATTCCCTGAGTCTGTGATACAGAAACAGGGGGTGGTCTACTCATCCCTTGAGTATGTGATACAGAGACAGGGGGCGGTCTACTCATCCACTGTGTCTGTGATACAGAGACAGGGGGGCGGTCTGCTCATCCACTGAGTCTGTGATCCAGAGACAGGGGGCGGTCTTCTCATCCACTGAGTCTGTGATGCAGAGACAGGGGGTGGTCTACTCATCCCTTGAGTATGTGATACAGAGACAGGGGGCGCTCTACTCATCCACTGAGTCTGTGATACAGTTGCAGGGGGCGGTCTGCTCATCCACTGAGTCTGTGATACAGTTGCAGGGGGCGGTCTACTCATCCACTGACTCTGTGATACAGCGACAGGGGGCGCTCTACTCATCCACTGACTCTGTGATCCAGAGACAGGGGGCGGTCTACTCATCCACTGTGTCTGTGATACAGGGACAGGGGGCGGTCTTCTCATCCCCTGAGTCTGTGATACAGAAACAAGGGGCAGTCTACTCATCCACTGACTCTGTGATCCAGAGACAGGGGGCGGTCTACTCATCCACTGTGTCTGTGATACAGGGACAGGGGGCGGTCTTCTCATCCACTGAGTCTGTGAGACAGAGAGAGGGGGCGGTCTACTCATCCCCTGAGTATGTGAGACAGAGACAGGGGGCCGTCTAATCATTCACTGATCTGTGATGCAGAGACAGGAGGCGGTCTACTCATCCCTTGACTCTGTGATACAGAGACAGGAGGCGGTCTACTCATCCCCTGAGTCTATGATACAGAGACAGGGGGCGGTCTATTCATCCCCTGAGTCTTTGATACAGACACAGGGGCCCGTCTTCTGATCCACTGAGTCTGTGATACAGAGACAGGGGGCGGTCTACTCATTCCCTGAGTCTGTGATCAAGAAACAGGGGGTGGTCTACTCATCCCTTGAGTATGTGATACAGAGACAGGGGCCCGTCTTCTGATCCACTGAGTCTGTGATACAGAGACAGGGGGCGGTCTACTCATTCCCTGAGTCTGTGATCAAGAAACAGGGGGTGGTCTACTCATCCCTTGAGTATGTGATACAGAGACAGGGGGGGGTCTACTCATCCATTGATTCTGTGATACAGAGACAGGAGGCAGTCTACTCATCCCCTGAGTCGATGATACAGAGACAGAGGGCACTCTACTCATCCCATGTGTCCATGATAGAGAGACAGGGGGCGCTCTACTCATCCCCTGTGTCCATGATAGAGAGACAGGGGGCGCTCTACTCACCCCCTGAGTCTGCGAAACAGAGACAGGGGGCGGTCTACTCATCCCCTGAGTCTGTCACAGAGAGAAAGTGTGCGGTCAAATCATCACCTGAGTCTGTGATGCAGAGACAGGGGGCGGTCTACTCATCCCCCGAGTATGTGATAAAGAGACAGGGGGCGGTCTATTCATCCCCTGAGTCTTTGATACAGAGGCACGGGGCCCGTCTTCTGATCCACTGAGTCTGTGATACAGAGACAGGGTGCGCTCTACTCATCCACTGAGTCTGTGATACAGAGACAGGGGGCGGTCTACTCATTCCCTGAGTCTGTGATCCAGAAACAGGGGGTGGTCTACTCATCCCTTGAGTATGTGATACAGAGACAGGGTGGGGTATACTCATCCCTTGAGTCTGCGAAACAGAGACAGGGGGCGGTCCACTCATCCCCTGAGTCTTTGATACAGAGATAGGAGCCGGTCTTCTCATCCACTGAGTCTGTGATGCAGAGAAAGGGGACGGTCTACTCATCCACTGAGTCTGTGATACAGAGATAGGGGGCAGTCTACTCATCCCCTGTTTCTTTGATACAGAGACAGGGGGCGGTCTGCTCATTCACTGAGTCTGCGAAACAGAAACAAGGGGCGGTCTACTCATCCACTGAGTCTGTGATACAGAGACAGGGGGCGGTCTACTCATTCACTGAGTCTGCGAAACAGAAACAAGGGGCGGTCTACTCATCCACTGAATCTGTGATCCAGAGACAGGGGGCGGTCTTCTCATCCACTGTGTCTGTGATACAGAGACTGGGGGCGCTCTACTCAACCCCTGAGTATGTGATACAGAAACAGGGGGCGGTCTACTCATCCCCTGAGTCTGTGATACAGAGACTGGGGGCGCTCTACTCATCCCCTGAGTATGTGATACAGAGACAGGGGGCGGTCTACTCATCCCCTGAGTCTATGATACAGAGACAGGGGGCGGTCTATTCATCCCCTGAGTCTTTGATACAGAGACAGGGGCGGTCTACTCATCCCCTGAGTCTATGAAACAGAGACAGGGGTCGGTCTTCTCATCCACTGAGTCTGTGATACAGAGACAGGGGGGCGGTTTACTCATCCACTGAGTCTGTGATCCAGAGACAGGGGGCGGTCTTCTCATCCACTGAGTCTGTGATACAGAGACAGGGGGGCGGTCTACTCATCCACTGAGTCTGTGATACAGAGACAGGGGGCGGTCTACTCATTCCCTGAGTCTGTGATACAGAAACAGGGGGTGGTCTACTCATCCCTTGAGTATGTGATACAGAGGCAGGGGGCGGTCTACTCATCCACTGTGTCTGTGATACAGAGACAGGGGGGCGGTCTGCTCATCCACTGAGTCTGTGATCCAGAGACAGGGGGCGGTCTACTCATCCACTGAGTCTGTGATACAGTTGCAGGGGGCGGTCTACTCATTCCCTGAGTCTGTGATACAGAAACAGGGGGTGGTCTACTCATCCCTTGAGTATGTGATCCAGAGACAGGGGGCGGTCTACTCATCCACTGTGTCTGTGATACAGAGACAGGGGGCGCTCTACTCATCCCCTGAGTCTGTGATACAGAGACAGGGGGCGGTCTGCTCATTCACTGAGTCTGTGATACAGAAACAAGGGGCGGTCTACTCATCCACTGACTCTGTGATCCAGAGACAGGGGGCGGTCTACTCATCCACTGTGTCTGTGATACAGGGACAGGGGGCGGTCTTCTCATCCACTGTGTCTGTGATACAGGGACAGGGGGCGGTCTTCTCATCCACTGAGTCTGTGAGACAGAGACAGGGGGCGGTCTGCTCATCCCCTGAGTCTATGATACAGAGACAGGGGGCGGTCTATTCATCCCCTGAGTCTTTGATACAGAGACAGGGGGCGTTCTACTCATCCACTGTGTCTGAGTTACAGAGACAGGGTGCGGTCTACTCATCCCCTGAGTCTGAGATACAGAGACAGGGTGCGGTCTACTCACCCACTGTGTATGAGATACAGAGACAGGGGGCGGTCTACTCATCCCCTGAGTCTGTGATGCAGAGACAGGGGCCGGTCTACTCATCCCATGAGTCTGTTATTGCAGAGACAGGCGGCGGTCTGCTCATCCCCTGAATCAATGATTCAGAGACAGGAGGCGGTCTACTCATCCCGCGAGTGTGTGATACAGAGACAGGGGGCGCTCTACTCATCCCCTGAGTCTGTGATACAGAGACAGGGGGCGGTCTACTCATCCCCTGAGTATGAGATACAGAGACAGGGGGCGGTCTACTCATCCCCTGAGTCTGAGATACAGAGACAGGGGGCGGTCTACTCATCCCCTGAGTCTGAGATACAGAGACAGGGGGCGGTCTACTCATCCCCTGAATCTGTGATACACAGACAGGGGCCGGTCTACTCATCCACTGAATGTGTGATGCAAAGACAGGGGGCGGTCTACTCATCCACTGAGTCTGAGATCCAGAGACAGGGTGCGGTCTACTCATCCACTGTGTCTGAGATACAGAGACAGGGGGCGGTCTACTCATCCACTGAGTCTGAGATACAGAGACAGGGTGCGATCTACTCATCCCCTGATTCTGTGATACAGAGACAGGGGGCGGTCTCCTCATCCACTGAGTATGAGATACAGAGACAGGGGGCGGTCTACTCATCCACTGAGTCTGAGATACAGAGACTGGGTGCGGTCTACTCATCCACTGAGTCTGAGATACAGAGACTGGGTGCGGTCTACTCATCCCCTGGGTCTGAGATACAGAGACAGGGTGCGGTCTACTCACCCACTGAGTATGAGATACAGAGACAGGCGGTGATCTACTCATCCCCTGAGTCTGAGATACAGAGACAGGGGGCGGTCTACTCACCCACTGAGTATGAGATACAGAGACAGGCGGCGATCTACTCATCTCCTGAGTCTGTGATACAGAGACAGGGGGCGGTCTACGCATCCCATGAGTCTGTTATACAGAGACAGGTGGCGGTCTACTCATCCCCTAAATCTGTGACACAGAGACAGGGGGCAGTCTACTCATCCCGCGAGTGTGTGATACAGAGACAGGGTGCAGTCCACTCACCCACTGAGTATGAGATACAGAGACAGGGGGCGGTCTACTCATCCCCTGAGTCTGAGATACAGAGACAGGTGGCGGTCTACTCATCCCCTGTGTCTGTGATACAGAGACAGGGGGCGGTCTACTCATCCCCCAAGTGTGTGATACAGAGACAGGGTGCGGTCCACTCACCCACTGAGTATGAGATACAGAGACAGGGGGCGGTCTACTCATCCCCTGGGTCTGAGATACAGAGACAGGGTGCGGTCTACTCACCCACTGAGTATGAGATACAGAGACAGGCGGTGATCTACTCATCCCCTGAGTCTGAGATACAGAGACAGGGGGCGGTCTACTCACCCACTGAGTATGAGATACAGAGACAGGCGGCGATCTACTCATCTCCTGAGTCTGTGATACAGAGACAGGGGGCGGTCTACGCATCCCATGAGTCTGTTATACAGAGACAGGGGACGGTCTACTCATACCCTGATTCTCTGACACAGAGACAGGAGGCGGTCTACACATCCCCTGAGTCTGTGATACAGAGACAGGGGGCGGTCAATTCATCTCCTGAGTCTGAGATACAGAGACAAGGGGCAGTCGACTCAACCCCTGAGTGTGTGATGCAGAGACAGGGGGTGGTCTAATCATCACCTGAGTATCAGATACAGAGACAGGGGGCAGTCGACTCATCCCCTGAGTGTGTGATACGGAGACAGGGGGCAGTCGACTCATCCCCTGAGTGTGTGAATCAGAGAAAGGGGGGCGGTCCACTCATCCCCTGAATGTGTGATACGGAGACAGGGGGTGGTCGACTCATCCCCTTAGTCTGTGTACAGAGACAGGGGGCGGTCTACTCTTACCCTGAGTCTGTGATACAGACACAGGGGGCGGTCTACTCATCCCCTGAGTATGGGATACTGAGACTGGGGCAGTCTACTCTTCACCTGAGTCTGTGACACAGAGACAGGGGGCAGTCTACACATCCCCTGAGTCTGTTATTGCAGAGACAGGCGGCGGTCTGCTCATCCACTGAATCAATGATTCAGAGACAGGAGGCGGTCTACTCATCCCGCGAGTGTGTGATACAGAGACAGGGGGCGCTCTACTCATCCCCTGAGTCTGTGATACAGAGACAGGGGGCGCTCTACTCATCCCCTGAGTCTGTGATACAGAGACAGGGGGCGCTCTACTCATCCCCTGAGTCTGTGATACAGAGACAGGGGGCGGTCTACTCATCCCCTGAGTATGAGATACAGAGACAGGGGGTGGTCTACTCATCCCCTGAGTCTGAGATACAGAGACAGGGGGCGGTCTACTCATCCCCTGAGTCTGAGATACAGAGACAGGGGGCGGTCTACTCATCCCCTGAATCTGTGATACACAGACAGGGGCCGGTCTACTCATCCACTGAATGTGTGATGCAAAGACAGGGGGCGGTCTACTCATCCCCTGAGTCTGTTATTGCAGAGACAGGCGGCGGTCTACTCACCCACTGAGTATGAGATACAGAGACAGGGGGCGCTCTACTCATCCCCTGATTCTGTGATACAGAGACAGGGGGCGGTCTACTCATCCACTGAGTCTGAGATCCAGAGACAGGCGGCGGTCTACTCATCCCCTGGGTCTGAGATACAGAGACAGGGTGCGGTCTACTCATCCACTGTGTCTGAGATCCAGAGACAGGGGGCGGTCTACTCATCCCCTGGGTCTGAGATACAGAGACAGGGTGCGGTCTACTCACCCACTGAGTATGAGATACAGAGACAGGCGGTGATCTACTCATCCCCTGAGTCTGAGATACAGAGACAGGGGGCGGTCTACTCACCCACTGAGTATGAGATACAGAGACAGGCGGCGATCTACTCATCTCCTGAGTCTGTGATACAGAGACAGGGGGCGGTCTACGCATCCCATGAGTCTGTTATACAGAGACAGGTGGCGGTCTACTCATCCCCCAAATCTGTGACACAGAGACAGGGGGCAGTCTGCTCATCCCGCGAGTATGTGATACAGAGACAGGGTGCGGTCCACTCACCCACTGAGTATGAGATACAGCGACAGGGGGCGGTCTACTCATCCCCTGAGTCTGAGATACAGAGACAGGGGGCGGTCTACTCATCCCCTAAATCTGTGACACAGAGACAGGGGGCAGTCTACTCATCCCGCGAGTGTGTGATACAGAGACAGGGTGCGGTCCACTCACCCACTGAGTATGAGATACAGAGACAGGGGGCGGTCTACTCATCCCCTGGGTCTGAGATACAGAGACAGGGTGCGGTCTACTCACCCACTGAGTATGAGATACAGAGACAGGCGGTGATCTACTCATCCCCTGAGTCTGAGATACAGAGACAGGGGGCGGTCTACTCATCCCCTGGGTCTGAGATACAGAGACAGGGTGCGGTCTACTCACCCACTGAGTATGAGATACAGAGACAGGCGGCGATCTACTCATCTCCTGAGTCTGTGATACAGAGACAGGGGGCGGTCTACGCATCCCTTGAGTCTGTTATACAGAGACAGGGGGCGGTCAATTCATCTCCTGAGTCTGAGATACAGAGACAAGGGGCGGTCGACTCAACCCCTGAGTGTGTGATGCAGAGACAGGGGGTGGTCTAATCATCACCTGAGTATCAGATACAGAGACAGGGGGCAGTCGACTCATCCCCTGAGTGTGTGATACGGAGACAGGGGGCAGTCGACTCATCCCCTGAGTGTGTGAATCAGAGAAAGGGGGGCGGTCTACTCATCCCCTGAATGTGTGATACGGAGACAGGGGGTGGTCGACTCATCCCCTTAGTCTGTGCACAGAGACAGGGGGCGGTCTACTCTTACCCTGAGTCTGTGATACAGAGACAGGCGGCGGTCTACTCATCCCCTGGGTCTGAGATACAGAGACAGGGTGCGGTCTACTCATCCACTGTGTCTGAGATCCAGAGACAGGGGGCGGTCTACTCATCCCCTGGGTCTGAGATACAGAGACAGGGTGCGGTCTACTCACCCACTGAGTATGAGATACAGAGACAGGCGGTGATCTACTCATCCCCTGAGTCTGAGATACAGAGACAGGGGGCGGTCTACTCACCCACTGAGTATGAGATACAGAGACAGGCGGCGATCTACTCATCTCCTGAGTCTGTGATACAGAGACAGGGGGCGGTCCACGCATCCCATGAGTCTGTTATACAGAGACAGGTGGCGGTCTACTCATCCCCCAAATCTGTGACACAGAGACAGGGGGCAGTCTGCTCATCCCGCGAGTGTGTGATACAGAGACAGGGTGCGGTCCACTCACCCACTGAGTATGAGATACAGCGACAGGGGGCGGTCTACTCATCCCCTGGGTCTGAGATACAGAGACAGGGTGCGGTCTACTCACCCACTGAGTATGAGATACAGAGACAGGCGGTGATCTACTCATCCCCTGAGTCTGAGATACAGAGACAGGGGGCGGTCTACTCATCCCCTGGGTCTGAGATACAGAGACAGGGTGCGGTCTACTCACCCACTGAGTATGAGATACAGAGACAGGCGGCGATCTACTCATCTCCTGAGTCTGTGATACAGAGACAGGGGGCGGTCTACGCATCCCTTGAGTCTGTTATACAGAGACAGGGGGCGGTCAATTCATCTCCTGAGTCTGAGATACAGAGACAAGGGGCGGTCGACTCAACCCCTGAGTGTGTGATGCAGAGACAGGGGGTGGTCTAATCATCACCTGAGTATCAGATACAGAGACAGGGGGCAGTCGACTCATCCCCTGAGTGTGTGATACGGAGACAGGGGGCAGTCGACTCATCCCCTGAGTGTGTGAATCAGAGAAAGGGGGGCGGTCTACTCATCCCCTGAATGTGTGATACGGAGACAGGGGGTGGTCGACTCATCCCCTTAGTCTGTGCACAGAGACAGGGGGCGGTCTACTCTTACCCTGAGTCTGTGATACAGACACAGGGGGTGGTCTACTCATCCCCTGAGTATGGGATACTGAGACTGGGGCAGTCTACTCTTCACCTGAGTCTGTGACACAGAGACAGGGGGCAGTCTACACATCCCCTGAGTCTATGATACAGAGACAGGGGGCGGTCTACTCTTCCCCTGAGTCTATGATACAGAGACAGGGGGCGGTCTAATCATCCCCTGAGTCTTTGATACAGAGACAGGGGCCGGTCTACCCATCCATTGAGTCTGTGATGCCTAGACAGGGGGCGGTCAACTCATCCCCTGAGTCTGTGATACAGTGACAGGGGGAGGTCTGCACATCACCTGAGTCTATGATGCAGCGACAGGGGGCAGTTTAATCATCCCCTGAGTCTGAGATACAGAAACAGGGGACGGTCGACTCATCCCTTGAATCTATGAAACAGAGATAGAGGGCGGTCTTCTCATCCCCGAGTGTGTGATACAGAGACAGGGGCGGTCTGCCCATCCCCCGAGTGTGTGAAACAGATACAGGGGGCGGTCTACTCATCCCCTGAATCAAGGATACAGAAACAGGGGGCGGTGTACTCATCCCCTGAGTCTGTGATACAGGGACAGGGGGCGGTCTACTCATCCCCGAGTGTGTGATACAGAGACAGGGGGCGGTCTACTCATCCCCTGAATCAATGAAACAGAAACAGGGGGCGGTGTTCTCATCCCCTGAGACTGTGATGCAGACAAACGGGGCGGTCTACTCATCCCCCGAGTGTGTGAGACAGAGAAAGGGGGCGGTCTACTCATTCCCTGAGTCTGTGATACAGAGAAAGGGGGCGGTCTACTCATCCGCTGATTCTGAGATGCAGAGACAAGGGGCTGTTAACTCATTCTCTGGGTCTGTGATACAGAGGAAGGGGGCGGTCTACTCATCCCCTCAGTCTGTCATAAACAGACAGGGGCCGGTCTGCTCATCCCTTGAGTCTGTGATACAGAGACAGGGTGCGGTCTACTCATCCCCTGAGTCATAGATACAGAGACAGGGTGCGGTCTACTCATCCCCTGAGTCATAGATACAGAGACAGGGTGCGGTCTACTCATCCCCTGAGTCTGAGATACAGAGACAGGCGGCGGTCTACTCATCCCCTGAGTCCGAGAAACAGAGACAGGGTGCGGTCTACTCACCCACTGTGTATGAGATACAGAGACAGGGGGCGGTCTACTCATCCCCTGAGTCTGTGATGCAGAGACAGGGGACAGTCTACTCATCCCCCAAGTGTGTGATCCAGAGACAGGGGGCCGTCAGCTCATCCCCTGAATCAATGATTCAGAGACAGCAGGCGGTCTACTCATCCCGCGAGTATGTGATACAGAGAAAGGGGGCGATCTACTCATCCCCTGAGTCTGTGATCCAGAGAAAGGGGGCGGTCCACTCATCCCCTGAGTCTGTGACACAGAGAAAGGGGGCGGTCTACTCATCCCCTGAGTCTGTGACACAGAGAAAGGGGGCGGTCTGCTCATCCCCTGAGTCTGTGACACCGAGAAAGGGGGCGGTCTACTCATCCGCTGATTCTGAGATGCAGAGACAAGGGGCAGTTAACTCATTCCCTGGGTCTGTGATCCAGAGGAAGGGGGCGGTCTACTCATCCCCTGAGTCTGTGATACTGAGACAGGGGTTGGTCTACTCATCTCCTGAGTCTGTGATATAGAGACAGGGGACGGTCTACTCATCCCCTGAGTCTATGATACAAAGACAGGGGTTGGTCTACTCATCCCCTGAGTTTGTGATACAAAGACAGTGTGCGGTCTACTCATCCCCTGAGTCTGTTGGACAGAGACAGGGGGCGGTCTACTCATTCACTGAGTCTGTGATACTGAGCAAGGGGACAGTCTACTCATCCCCTGAGTCTGAGATGCAGAGACAAGGGGCTGTTTCCCCATCCCCTGGGTCTGTGATACAGAGGAAGGGGGCGGTCTACTCATCCCCTGAGTCTGTGATACAGAGACAGGGGGCGGTCTACTCATCCCCTGAGTCTGTGATGCAGAGGCAGGGGCCAGTCTTCTCATCCACTGAGTGTGTGATACAAAGACAGGGGTTGGTAAACTCATCTCCTGAGTCTGTGATACAAAGACAGGGGGGGTCTACTCATCTCCTGAGTCTGTGATACAGAGACAGGGGGCGGTCTACTCATCCCCTGAGTTTGTGGTACAGAGACAGGGAGCGGTCTACTCATCCCCTGAGTCTGTGAAAGAGAGACAGGGGGCGCTCTACTCATCCCCTGAGTCTATGATAAAGAGACAGGGGGTGCTCTAATCATCCCCTGGCACTATGATAGAGAGACAGGGGGCGGTCATCTCATCCCCTGAGTCGATGATGGAGAGACAGGGGCCTGTCTACTCATCCACTGACTCTGTGATTCAGAGACAGGGGGCAGTCTACTCATCCCCTGAGTCTGTGACACAGAGACAGGGGGCGGTCTACTCATCCACTGACTCTGTGATACAGATACAGGGGGCGGTCTACTCATCCCCCGAGTGGTTGATACAGAGACAGGGAGCGCTCCACTCATCCCCTGAGCCTCTGATACTGAGTCAGGGGAAGGTCTACTCATCCCCTGAAACTGAGATACAGAGACAAGGGGCAGTTTGCTCATCCCCTGGGTCTGTGATACAGAGACAGGGGGCGGTCGACTCATCCCCTGAGTCGGTGACACAGAGACAGGGGGCGGTCTACTCATCCCCTGATTCTGTGACATAGAGAAAGGGGGCAGTCTACTCATCCCCTGAATCAATGATACAGAAACAGGGGGCGGTGTACTCATCCCCTGAGTCTGTGATACAGAGACAGCGGGCGGTCTGCTCATCCCCGAGTGTGTGATACAGAGACAGGGGGCGCTCTACTCATCCCCTGAGTCTGTGACACAGAGACCGGGGGCGGTCTACTCATCCCCCGAGTGTGTGATACTGAGACATGGGGCGGTCTCCTCATCCCCTGAGTCTGTGATGCAGACAAACGGGGCGGTCTACTCATCCCCTGAGTCTGTGATCCAGAGACAGGCAGTGTTCTGGTCATCCCCTGAATCTGAGATACAGAGACAAGGGGCAGTTTGCTCATCCCCTGGGTCAGTGATAAAGAGACAGGGGGCGGTCTACTCATCCCCTGAGTCTGTGATACAGAGACAGGCAGTGTTCTACTCATCCCCTGAATCTGAGATACAGAGACAGGGGGCAGTTTGCTCATCCCCTGGGTCAGTGATAAAGAGACAGGGGGCGGTCTACTCATCCCCTGAGTCTGTGACACAGAGACAGGGGGCGGTCTACTCATCCCCTGAATCAACGATACAGAGACAGGGGGCAGTTTGCTCATCCCCTGGGTCAGTGATAAAGAGACAGGGGGCGGTCTACTCATCCCCTGAGTCTGTGACACAGAGACAGGGGGCGGTCTACTCATCCCCTGGATCTGTGACGGAGAGACAGGGGGCGGTCTACTCATCCCCTGAATCAATGATCCAGAAACAGGGGGCAGTGTACTCATCCCCTGAGTCTGTGATCCAGAGACAGGGGGCGGTCTACTCATCCCCCGAGTGTATGATACAGAGACAGGGGGCGCTCTACTCAACCCCGGGCTCTGTGATACAGAGACAGGGGGCGGTCTACTCATCCAATGAGTCTGTTATACAGAGACAGGCGGCGGTCTAGTCATCCCCTAAATCTCTGACACAGAGACAGGGGGCAGTCTACTCATCCCCTGAGTCTATGATACAGAGACAGGGGGCGGTCTACTCATTCCCTGAGTCTGTGACACAGAGACAGGGGTGTTCTACTCATCCCCTGAATCAATGATACAGAAACAGGGGGCGGTTTACTCATCCCCTGAGTCTGTGATACAGAGACAGTGGGCGGTCTACTCATTCCCTGAGTCTGTGATACAGAGACAGGGGGCTGTCTACTCATCCCCTGAGTCTGTGACACAGAGACAGGGGGCGTTCTACTCATCCACTGAATCAATGATACAGAAACAGGGGGCGGTTTACTCATCCCCTGAGTCTGTGATACAGAGACAGGGGGCAGTCTACACATCCCCCGAGTGTATGATCCAGAGACAGGGTGCGCTCTACTCATCCCCGAGCTCTGTGATCCAGGGACATGGGGCGGTCTACTCATCCCCTGAGTCTGTGATACAGACAAACGGGGCGGTCTACTCATCCCCTGAGTCTGTGATACAGAGACAGGCAATGTTCTGCTCATCCCCTGAATCTGAGATACAGAGACAAGGCGCAGTTTGCTCATCCCCTGGGTCAGTGATAAAGAGTCAGGGGGCGGTCTACTCATCCCCTGAGTCTGTGACACAGAGACAGGGGGCGGTCTACTCATCCACTGACTCTGTGATTCAGAGACAGGGGGCGGTCTACTCATCCCCTGAGTCTGTGACACAGAGACAGGGGGCGGTCTACTCATCCCCCGAGTGGTTGATGCAGAGACAGGGGGCGGTCTACTCATCACCTGAGTCTGTGAAACAGAGACAGGGGTCCCTCTGCTCATCACCTGAGTCTGAGATACAGAGACAGGGGGCGGTCTACTCACCCACTGAGTATGAGATACAGAGACAGGCGGCGATCTACTCATCTCCTGAGTCTGTGATACAGAGACAGGGGGCGGTCCACGCATCCCATGAGTCTGTTATACAGAGACAGGTGGCGGTCTACTCATCCCCCAAATCTGTGACACAGAGACAGGGGGCAGTCTGCTCATCCCGCGAGTGTGTGATACAGAGACAGGGTGCGGTCCACTCACCCACTGAGTATGAGATACAGCGACAGGGGGCGGTCTACTCATCCCCTGGGTCTGAGATACAGAGACAGGGTGCGGTCTACTCACCCACTGAGTATGAGATACAGAGACAGGCGGTGATCTACTCATCCCCTGAGTCTGAGATACAGAGACAGGGGGCGGTCTACTCATCCCCTGGGTCTGAGATACAGAGACAGGGTGCGGTCTACTCACCCACTGAGTATGAGATACAGAGACAGGCGGCGATCTACTCATCTCCTGAGTCTGTGATACAGAGACAGGGGGCGGTCTACGCATCCCTTGAGTCTGTTATACAGAGACAGGGGGCGGTCAATTCATCTCCTGAGTCTGAGATACAGAGACAAGGGGCGGTCGACTCAACCCCTGAGTGTGTGATGCAGAGACAGGGGGTGGTCTAATCATCACCTGAGTGTCAGATACAGAGACAGGGGGTAGTCGACTCATCCCCTGAGTGTGTGATACGGAGACAGGGGGCAGTCGACTCATCCCCTGAGTGTGTGAATCAGAGAAAGGGGGGCGGTCTACTCATCCCCTGAATGTGTGATACGGAGACAGGGGGTGGTCGACTCATCCCCTTAGTCTGTGCACAGAGACAGGGGGCGGTCTACTCTTACCCTGAGTCTGTGATACAGACACAGGGGGCGGTCTACTCATCCCCTGAGTATGGGATACTGAGACTGGGGCAGTCTACTCTTCACCTGAGTCTGTGACACAGAGACAGGGGGCAGTCTACACATCCCCTGAGTCTATGATACAGAGACAGGGGGCGGTCTACTCTTCCCCTGAGTCTATGATACAGAGACAGGGGGCGGTCTAATCATCCCCTGAGTCTTTGATACAGAGACAGGGGCCGGTCTACCCATCCATTGAGTCTGTGATGCCTAGACAGGGGGCGGTCAACTCATCCCCTGAGTCTGTGATACAGTGACAGGGGGAGGTCTGCACATCACCTGAGTCTATGATGCAGCGACAGGGGGCAGTTTAATCATCCCCTGAGTCTGAGATACAGAAACAGGGGACGGTCGACTCATCCCTTGAATCTATGAAACAGAGATAGAGGGCGGTCTTCTCATCCCCGAGTGTGTGATACAGAGACAGGGGCGGTCTGCCCATCCCCCGAGTGTGTGAAACAGATACAGGGGGCGGTCTACTCATCCCCTGAATCAAGGATACAGAAACAGGGGGCGGTGTACTCATCCCCTGAGTCTGTGATACAGGGACAGGGGGCGGTCTACTCATCCCCGAGTGTGTGATACAGAGACAGGGGGCGGTCTACTCATCCCCTGAATCAATGAAACAGAAACAGGGGGCGGTGTTCTCATCCCCTGAGACTGTGATGCAGACAAACGGGGCGGTCTACTCATCCCCCGAGTGTGTGAGACAGAGAAAGGGGGCGGTCTACTCATTCCCTGAGTCTGTGATACAGAGAAAGGGGGCGGTCTACTCATCCGCTGATTCTGAGATGCAGAGACAAGGGGCTGTTAACTCATTCTCTGGGTCTGTGATACAGAGGAAGGGGGCGGTCTACTCATCCCCTCAGTCTGTCATAAACAGACAGGGGCCGGTCTGCTCATCCCTTGAGTCTGTGATACAGAGACAGGGTGCGGTCTACTCATCCCCTGAGTCATAGATACAGAGACAGGGTGCGGTCTACTCATCCCCTGAGTCATAGATACAGAGACAGGGTGCGGTCTACTCATCCCCTGAGTCTGAGATACAGAGACAGGCGGCGGTCTACTCATCCCCTGAGTCCGAGAAACAGAGACAGGGTGCGGTCTACTCACCCACTGTGTATGAGATACAGAGACAGGGGGCGGTCTACTCATCCCCTGAGTCTGTGATGCAGAGACAGGGGACAGTCTACTCATCCCCCAAGTGTGTGATCCAGAGACAGGGGGCCGTCAGCTCATCCCCTGAATCAATGATTCAGAGACAGCAGGCGGTCTACTCATCCCGCGAGTATGTGATACAGAGAAAGGGGGCGATCTACTCATCCCCTGAGTCTGTGATCCAGAGAAAGGGGGCGGTCCACTCATCCCCTGAGTCTGTGACACAGAGAAAGGGGGCGGTCTACTCATCCCCTGAGTCTGTGACACAGAGAAAGGGGGCGGTCTGCTCATCCCCTGAGTCTGTGACACCGAGAAAGGGGGCGGTCTACTCATCCGCTGATTCTGAGATGCAGAGACAAGGGGCAGTTAACTCATTCCCTGGGTCTGTGATCCAGAGGAAGGGGGCGGTCTACTCATCCCCTGAGTCTGTGATACTGAGACAGGGGTTGGTCTACTCATCTCCTGAGTCTGTGATATAGAGACAGGGGACGGTCTACTCATCCCCTGAGTCTATGATACAAAGACAGGGGTTGGTCTACTCATCCCCTGAGTTTGTGATACAAAGACAGTGTGCGGTCTACTCATCCCCTGAGTCTGTTGGACAGAGACAGGGGGCGGTCTACTCATTCACTGAGTCTGTGATACTGAGCAAGGGGACAGTCTACTCATCCCCTGAGTCTGAGATGCAGAGACAAGGGGCTGTTTCCCCATCCCCTGGGTCTGTGATACAGAGGAAGGGGGCGGTCTACTCATCCCCTGAGTCTGTGATACAGAGACAGGGGGCGGTCTACTCATCCCCTGAGTCTGTGATGCAGAGGCAGGGGCCAGTCTTCTCATCCACTGAGTGTGTGATACAAAGACAGGGGTTGGTAAACTCATCTCCTGAGTCTGTGATACAAAGACAGGGGGGGTCTACTCATCTCCTGAGTCTGTGATACAGAGACAGGGGGCGGTCTACTCATCCCCTGAGTTTGTGGTACAGAGACAGGGAGCGGTCTACTCATCCCCTGAGTCTGTGAAAGAGAGACAGGGGGCGCTCTACTCATCCCCTGAGTCTATGATAAAGAGACAGGGGGTGCTCTAATCATCCCCTGGCACTATGATAGAGAGACAGGGGGCGGTCATCTCATCCCCTGAGTCGATGATGGAGAGACAGGGGCCTGTCTACTCATCCACTGACTCTGTGATTCAGAGACAGGGGGCGGTCTACTCATCCCCTGAGTCTGTGACACAGAGACAGGGGGCGGTCTACTCATCCACTGACTCTGTGATACAGATACAGGGGGCGGTCTACTCATCCCCCGAGTGGTTGATACAGAGACAGGGAGCGCTCCACTCATCCCCTGAGCCTCTGATACTGAGTCAGGGGAAGGTCTACTCATCCCCTGAAACTGAGATACAGAGACAAGGGGCAGTTTGCTCATCCCCTGGGTCTGTGATACAGAGACAGGGGGCGGTCGACTCATCCCCTGAGTCGGTGACACAGAGACAGGGGGCGGTCTACTCATCCCCTGACTCTGTGACATAGAGAAAGGGGGCAGTCTACTCATCCCCTGAATCAATGATACAGAAACAGGGGGCGGTGTACTCATCCCCTGAGTCTGTGATACAGAGACAGCGGGCGGTCTGCTCATCCCCGAGTGTGTGATACAGAGACAGGGGGCGCTCTACTCATCCCCTGAGTCTGTGACACAGAGACCGGGGGCGGTCTACTCATCCCCCGAGTGTGTGATACTGAGACATGGGGCGGTCTCCTCATCCCCTGAGTCTGTGATGCAGACAAACGGGGCGGTCTACTCATCCCCTGAGTCTGTGATCCAGAGACAGGCAGTGTTCTAGTCATCCCCTGAATCTGAGATACAGAGACAAGGGGCAGTTTGCTCATCCCCTGGGTCAGTGATAAAGAGACAGGGGGCGGTCTACTCATCCCCTGAGTCTGTGATACAGAGACAGGCAGTGTTCTACTCATCCCCTGAATCTGAGATACAGAGACAGGGGGCAGTTTGCTCATCCCCTGGGTCAGTGATAAAGAGACAGGGGGCGGTCTACTCATCCCCTGAGTCTGTGACACAGAGACAGGGGGCGGTCTACTCATCCCCTGAATCAACGATACAGAGACAGGGGGCAGTTTGCTCATCCCCTGGGTCAGTGATAAAGAGACAGGGGGCGGTCTACTCATCCCCTGAGTCTGTGACACAGAGACAGGGGGCGGTCTACTCATCCCCTGGATCTGTGACGGAGAGACAGGGGGCGGTCTACTCATCCCCTGAATCAATGATCCAGAAACAGGGGGCAGTGTACTCATCCCCTGAGTCTGTGATCCAGAGACAGGGGGCGGTCCACTCATCCCCCGAGTGTATGATACAGAGACAGGGGGCGCTCTACTCAACCCCGGGCTCTGTGATACAGAGACAGTGGGGCGGTCTACTCATCCCCTGAGTCTGTGATCCAGAGACAGGCAGTGGTCTACTCATCTCCTGAGTCTGTGATACAGAGACAGGGGGCGGTCTACTCATCCAATGAGTCTGTTATACAGAGACAGGCGGCGGTCTACTCATTCCCTGAGTCTGTGACACAGAGACAGGTGTGTTCTACTCATCCCCTGAATCAATGATACAGAAACAGGGGGCGGTTTACTCATCCCCTGAGTCTGTGATACAGAGACAGTGGGCGGTCTACTCATTCCCTGAGTCTATGATACAGAGACAGGGGGCGGTCTACTCATTCCCTGAGTCTGTGACACAGAGACAGGTGTGTTCTACTCATCCCCTGAATCAATGATACAGAAACAGGGGGCGGTTTACTCATCCCCTGAGTCTGTGATACAGAGACAGGGGGCAGTCTACACATCCCCCGAGTGTATGATCCAGAGACAGGGGGCGGTCTACTCATCCCCTGACTCTGTGACACAGAGACAGGGGGCGGTCTACTCATCCCCTGACTCTGTGACATAGAGAAAGGGGGCAGTCTACTCATCCCCTGAATCAATGATACAGAAACAGGGGGCGGTGTACTCATCCCCTGAGTCTGTGATACAGGGACAGGGGGCGGTCTACTCATCCGCTGAAACTGAGATACAGAGACAAGGGGCAATTTGCTCATCCCCTGGGTCTGTGATACAGAGACAGGGGGCGGTCGACTCATCCCCTGAGTCTGTGACGGAGAGGCAGGGGGCGGTCTACTCATCCCCTGAATCAATGACACAGAAACAGGGGGCGGTGTACTCATCCCCCGAGTGGATGATACAGAGACAGGGGGCGCTCTACTCATCCCCGGGCTCTGTGATACAGAGACAGGGGGCGGTCTACTCATCCAATGAGTCTGTTATACAGAGACAGGCGGCGGTCTAGTCATCCCCTAAATCTCTGACACAGAGACAGGGGGCAGTCTACTCATCCCCTGAGTCTATGATACTGAGACATGGGGCGGTCTACTCATCCCCTGAGTCTGTGATGCAGACAAACGGGGCGGTCTACTCATCCCCTGAGTCTGTGACAGATAGACAGGGGGCGGTCTACTCATCCCCCGAGTGTATGATACAGAGACAGGGGGCGCTCTACTCATCCCCTGAGTATGTGATCCAGAGACAGGCAGTGCTCTACTCATCCCCTGAGTCTGTGACAGAGAGACAGGGGGCGGTCTACTCATCCGCTGAATCAATGATACAGAAACAGGGGGCGGTGTACTCATCCCCTGAGTGCATGATACAGAGACAGGGGGCGCTCTACTCATCCCCTGAGTCTCTGATACTGAGACAGGGGGCAGTGTACTCATCCCCTGAGTCTGTGACACAGAGACAGGGTGTGGTCTACTCATCCCCTGAGTCTGTGATACTGAGACAGGGGACGGTCTACTCATCCCCTGAATCTGAGATAGAGAGACAAGGGGCAGTTTGCTCATCCCCTGAGTCTGTGATACTGTGACTGGGGACGGTCTAATCATCCCCTGATTCTGTGATACAGAGAAAGGGGGCGGTCTACTCATCCCCTGATTCTGTGATACAGAGAAAGGGGGCGGTCTACTCATCCCCTGAGTCTGAGATACAGAGACAAGGGGCTGTTAACTCATTCCCTGGGTCTGTGATACAGAGGAAAGGGGCGGTCTACTCATACCCTCAGTCTGTCATAAACAGACAGGGGCCGGTCTGCTCATCCCTTGAGTCTGTGATACAGAGACAGGGTGCGGTCTACTCATCCACTGTGTCTGAGATACAGAGACAGGGTGCGGTCTACTCATCCCCTGAGTCTGAGATACAGAGACAGGGTGCGGTCTACTCTCCCACTGAGTATGAGATACAGAGACAGGGGGCGGTCTACTCATCCCCTGAGTCTGAGATACAGAGACAGGGGGCGGTCTACTCATCCCCTGAATCTGTGATACACAGACAGGGGCCGGTCTACTGATCCACTGAATGTGTGATACAGAGACAGGGGGCGCTCTACTCATCCCCGGGCTCTGTGATACAGAGACAGGCAGTGGTCGACTCATCTCCTGAATCTGTGATACAGAGACAGGGGGCGTTCTACTCTTCCCCTAAATCTGTGACACAGAGACAGGGGGCGGTCTGCTCATCCCCTGAATTAATGATTCAGAGACAGGAGGCGGTCTACTCATCCCCTGAGTCTGTGATACAGAGAAAGAGGGCGGTCTACTCATCCCCTGAGTCTGTGATCCAGAGAAAGGGGCGGTCTACTCATTCCCTGGGTCTGTGATACAGTGGAAGGAAGCGGTCTACTCATCCCCTGAGTCTGTGATACAGAGACAGGGGGCGTTCTACTCATCCACTGTGTCTGAGTTACAGAGACAGGGTGCGGTCTACTCATCCCCTGAGTCTGTGATACAGAGACAGGGGGCGCTCTACTCATCCCCTGAGTCTGTGATACAGAGACAGGGGGCGCTCTACTCATCCCCTGAGTATGAGATACAGAGACAGGGGGCGGTCTACTCATCCCCTGAGTCTGAGATACAGAGACAGGGGGCGGTCTACTCATCCCCTGAGTCTGAGATACAGAGACAGGGGGCGGTCTACTCATCCCCTGAGTCTGAGATACAGAGACAGGGGGCGGTCTACTCATCCCCTGAATCTGTGATACACAGACAGGGGCCGGTCTACTCATCCACTGAATGTGTGATGCAAAGACAGGGGGCGGTCTACTCATCCACTGAGTCTGAGATCCAGAGACAGGGTGCGGTCTACTCATCCACTGTGTCTGAGATACAGAGACTGGGTGCGGTCTACTCATCCACTGTGTCTGAGATCCAGAGACAGGCGGCGGTCTACTCATCCCCTGGGTCTGAGATACAGAGACAGGGTGCGGTCTACTCACCCACTGAGTATGAGATACAGAGACAGGCGGTGATCTACTCATCCCCTGAGTCTGAGATACAGAGACAGGGTGCGATCTACTCATCCCCTGGGTCTGACATACAGAGACAGGGTGCGGTCTACTCACCCACTGAGTATGAGATACAGAGACAGGCGGTGATCTACTCATCTCCTGAGTCTGTGATACAGAGACAGGGTGCGGTCTACTCACCCACTGAGTATGAGATACAGAGACAGGCGGTGATCTACTCATCCCCTGAGTCTGAGATACAGAGACAGGGGGCGGTCTACTCATCCACTGAGTCTGAGATACAGAGACTGGGTGCGGTCTACTCATCCACTGTGTCTGAGATCCAGAGACAGGCGGCGGTCTACTCATCCCCTGGGTCTGAGATACAGAGACAGGGTGCGGTCTACTCACCCACTGAGTATGAGATACAGAGACAGGGGGTGATCTACTCATCCCCTGAGTCTGAGATACAGAGACAGAGGGCAGTCTACTCACCCACTGAGTATGAGATACAGAGACAGGCGGCGATCTACTCATCTCCTGAGTCTGTGATACAGAGACAGGGGGCGGTCTACGCATCCCATGAGTCTGTTATACAGAGACAGGTGGCGGTCTACTCATCCCCTAAATCTGTGACACAGAGACAGGGGGCAGTCTACTCATCCCGCGAGTGTGTGATACAGAGACAGAGTGCGGTCCACTCACCCACTGAGTATGAGATACAGAGACAGGGGGCGGTCTACTCATCCCCTGTGTCTGTGATACAGAGACAGGGGGCGGTCTACTCATCCCCCAAGTGTGTGATACAGAGACAGGGTGCGGTCCACTCACCCACTGAGTATGAGATACAGAGACAGGGGGCGGTCTACTCATCCCCTGGGTCTGAGATACAGAGACAGGGTGCGGTCTACTCACCCACTGAGTATGAGATACAGAGACAGGGGGCGGTCTACTCATCCCCTGGCTCTGAGATACAGAGACAGGGTGCGGTCCACTCACCCACTGAGTATGAGATACAGAGACAGGGGGCGGTCTACTCATCCCCTGGGTCTGAGATACAGAGACAGGGTGCGGTCTACTCACCCACTGAGTATGAGATACAGAGACAGGCGGTGATCTACTCATCCCCTGAGTCTGAGATACAGAGACAGGGGGCGGTCTACTCACCCACTGAGTATGAGATACAGAGACAGGGGGCGGTCTACTCATCCCCTGGCTCTGAGATACAGAGACAGGGTGCGGTCCACTCACCCACTGAGTATGAGATACAGAGACAGGGGGCGGTCTACTCATCCCCTGGGTCTGAGATACAGAGACAGGGTGCGGTCTACTCACCCACTGAGTATGAGATACAGAGACAGGCGGCGATCTACTCATCTCCTGAGTCTGTGATACAGAGACAGGGGGCGGTCTACGCATCCCATGAGTCTGTTATACAGAGACAGGGGCCGGTCTACTCATACCCTGATTCTCTGACACAGAGACAGGAGGCGGTCTACACATCCCCTGAGTCTGTGATACAGAGACAGGGGGCAGTCGACTCAACCCCTGAGTGTGTGATGCAGAGACAGGGGGTGGTCTAATCATCACCTGAGTATCAGATACAGAGACAGGGGGCAGTCGACTCATCCCCTGAGTGTGTGATACGGAGACAGGGGGCAGTCGACTCATCCCCTGAGTGTGTGAATCAGAGAAAGGGGGGCGGTCTACTCATCCCCTGAATGTGTGATACGGAGACAGGGGGTGGTCGACTCATCCCCTTAGTCTGTGTACAGAGACAGGGGGCGGTCTACTCTTACCCTGAGTCTGTGATACAGACACAGGGGGCGGTCTACTCATCCCCTGAGTATGGGATACTGAGACTGGGGCAGTCTACACATCCCCTGAGTCTGTTATTGCAGAGACAGGCGGCGGTCTGCTCATCCACTGAATCAATGATTCAGAGACAGGAGGCGGTCTACTCATCCCGCGAGTGTGTGATACAGAGACAGGGGGCGCTCTACTCATCCCCTGAGTATGAGATACAGAGACAGGGGGCGGTCTACTCATCCCCTGAGTCTGAGATACAGAGACAGGGGGCGGTCTACTCATCCCCTGAATCTGTGATGCACAGACAGGGGCCGGTCTACTCATCCACTGAATGTGTGATGCAAAGACAGGGGGCGGTCTACTCATCCACTGAGTCTGAGATCCAGAGACAGGGTGCGGTCTACTCATCCACTGTGTCTGAGATACAGAGACAGGGGGCGGTCTACTCATCCACTGAGTTTGAGATACAGAGACTGGGTGCGGTCTACTCATCCACTGATACTGTGATACAGAGACAGGGGGCGGTCTACTCATCCACTGAGTCTGAGATACAGAGACTGGGTGCGGTCTACTCATCCACTGTGTCTGAGATCCAGAGACAGGCGGCGGTCTACTCATCCCCTGGGTCTGAGATACAGAGACAGGGTGCGGTCTACTCACCCACTGAGTATGAGATACAGAGACAGGCGGTGATCTACTCATCCCCTGAGTCTGAGATACAGAGACAGGGGGCGGTCTACTCACCCACTGAGTATGAGATACAGAGACAGGCGGCGATCTACTCATCTCCTGAGTCTGTGATACAGAGACAGGGGGCGGTCTACGCATCCCATGAGTCTGTTATACAGAGACAGGTGGCGGTCTACTCATCCCCTCAATCTGTGACACAGAGACAGGGGGCAGTCTACTCATCCCGCGAGTGTGTGATACAGAGACAGGGTGCGGTCCACTCACCCACTGAGTATGAGATACAGAGACAGGGGGCGGTCTACTCATCCCCTGAGTCTGAGATACAGAGACAGGGGGCGGTCGACTCATCCACTGTGTCTGTGATACAGAGACAGGGGGCGGTCTACTCATCCCCCAAGTGTGTGATACAGAGACAGGGTGCGGTCCACTCACCCACTGAGTATGAGATACAGAGACAGGGGGCGGTCTACTCATCCCCTGGGTCTGAGATACAGAGACAGGGTGCGGTCTACTCACCCACTGAGTATGAGATACAGAGACAGGCGGTGATCTACTCATCCCCTGAGTCTGAGATACAGAGACAGGGGGCGGTCTACTCACCCACTGAGTATGAGATACAGAGACAGGCGGCGATCTACTCATCTCCTGAGTCTGTGATACAGAGACAGGGGGCGGTCTACGCATCCCATGAGTCTGTTATACAGAGACAGGGGCCGGTCTACTCATACCCTGATTCTCTGACACAGAGACAGGAGGCGGTCTACGCATCCCCTGAGTCTGTGATGCAGAGACAGGGGGCGGTCAATTCATCTCCTGAGTCTGAGATACAGAGACAAGGGGCAGTCGACTCAACCCCTGAGTGTGTGATGCAGAGACAGGGGGTGGTCTAATCATCACCTGAGTATCAGATACAGAGACAGGGGCAGTCGACTCATCCCCTGAGTGTGTGATACGGAGACAGGGGGCAGTCGACTCATCCCCTGAGTGTGTGAATCAGAGAAAGGGGGGCGGTCTACTCATCCCCTGAATGTGTGATACGGAGACAGGGGGTGGTCGACTCATCCCCTTAGTCTGTGTACAGAGACAGGGGGCGGTCTACTCTTACCCTGAGTCTGTGATACAGACACAGGGGGCGGTCTACTCATCCCCTGAGTATGGGATACTGAGACTGGGGCAGTCTACTCTTCACCTGAGTCTGTGACACAGAGACAGGGGGCAGTCTACACATCCCCTGAGTCTATGATACAGAGACAGGGGGCGGTCTACTCTTCCCCTGAGTCTATGATACAGAGACAGGGGGTGGTCTAATCATCCCCTGAGTCTTTGATACAGAGACAGGGGCCGGTCTACCCATCCATTGAGTCTGTGATGCCTAGACAGGGGGCGGTCTACTCATCCACTGAGTGTGTGATACAGAGACAGGGGGCGGTCTACTCATCCCCTGAGTCTGTGATAGAGAGACAGGGGGTGGTCTAATCATCCCCTGAGTCTTTGATACAGAGACAGGGGCCGGTCTACCCATCCATTGAGTCTGTGATGCCTAGACAGGGGGCGGTCAACTCATCCCCTGAGTCTGTGATGCAGTGACAGGGGGAGGTCTGCACATCACCTGAGTCTATGATGCAGCGACAGGGGGCAGTTTAATCATCCCCTGAGTCTGAGATACAGAAACAGGGGACGGTCGACTCATCCCTTGAATCTATGAAACAGAGATAGAGGGCGGTCTTCTCATCCCCCGAGTGTGTGAAACAGATACAGGGGGCGGTCTACTCATCCCCTGAATCAAGGATACAGAAACAGGGGGCGGTGTACTCATCCCCTGAGTCTGTGATACAGGGACAGGGGGCGGTCTACTCATCCCCGAGTGTGTGATACAGAGAAAGGGGGCGGTCTACTCATCTGCTGATTCTGAGATGCAGAGACAAGGGGCTGTTAACTCATTCTCTGGGTCTGTGATACAGAGGAAGGGGGCGGTCTACTCATCCCCTCAGTCTGTCATAAACAGACAGGGGCCGGTCTGCTCATCCCTTGAGTCTGTGATACAGAGACAGGGTGCGGTCTACTCATCCCCTGAGTCATAGATACAGAGACAGGGTGCGGTCTACTCATCCCCTGAGTCTGAGATACAGAGACAGGCGGCAGTCTACTCATCCCCTGAGTCCGAGAAACAGAGACAGGGTGCGGTCTACTCACCCACTGTGTATGAGATACAGAGACAGGGGGCGGTCTACTCATCCCCTGAGTCTGTGATGCAGAGACAGGGGACAGTCTACTCATCCCCCAAGTGTGTGATCCAGAGACAGGGGGCCGTCAGCTCATCCCCTGAATCAATGATTCAGAGACAGCAGGCGGTCTACTCATCCCGCGAGTATGTGATACAGAGAAAGGGGGCGATCTACTCATCCCCTGAGTCTGTGACACAGAGAAAGGGGGCGGTCTACTCATCCCCTGAGTCTGTGACACAGAGAAAGGGGGCGGTCTACTCATCCCCTGAGTCTCTGACACAGAGAAAGGGGGCGGTCTACTCATCCGCTGATTCTGAGATGCAGAGACAAGGGGCAGTTAACTCATTCCCTGGGTCTGTGATCCAGAGGAAGGGGGCGGTCTACTCATCCCCTGAGTCTGTGATACACAGACAGGGGCCGGTCTGCTCATCCCTTGAGTCTGTGATGCAGAGACAGGGTGCGGTCTAGTCATCCCCTAAATCTGTGATACAGAGACAGGGGGCGGTCTCCTCATCCATTGAATGTTTGATACAAAGACAGGGGACGGTCTAATAATCCCCTGCCTCTGAGATACAGAGACAGGGTGCGGTCTACTCATCCACTGTGTCTGAGATACAGAGACAGGGTGTGGTCTACTCATCCCCTGAGTCTGAGATACAGAGACAGGCGGCGGTCTACTCATCCCCTGAGTCTGAGATACAGAGACAGCGGGCGGTCTACTCATCCCCTGAGTCTGAGATACATAGACAGGGGGCGGTCTACTCATCCCCTGAGTATGAGATACAGAGACAGGGGGCGGTCTACTCATCCCCTGAGTCTGAGATACAGAGACAGGGGGCGGTCTACTCATCCCCTGAGTCTGAGATACAGAGACAGGGTGCGGTCCACTCATCCCCTGAGTCTGAGATACAGAGACAGGCGGCGGTCTACTCATCCCCTGAGTCTGAGATACAGAGAAAGGGTGCGGTCTACTCATCCACTGTGTCTGAGATACAGAGACAGGGTGCGATCTACTCATCCCCTGAGTCTGAGATACAGAGACAGGCGGCGGTCTACTCATCCCCTGAGTCTGAGATACAGAGACAGGCGGCGGTCTACTCATCCCCTGAGTCTGAGATACAGAGACAGGGTGCGGTCTACTCATCCACTGTGTCTGAGATACAGAGACAGGGTGCGATCTACTCATCCCCTGAGTCTGAGATACAGAGACAGGGGGCGGTCTACTCACCCACTGAGTATGAGATACAGAGACAGGCGGCGATCTACTCATCTCCTGAGTCTGTGATACAGAGACAGGGGGCGGTCTACGCATCCCATGAGTCTGTTATACAGAGACAGGTGGCGGTCTACTCATCCCCTAAATCTGTGACACAGAGACAGGGGGCAGTCTACTCATCCCGCGAGTGTGTGATACAGAGACAGGGTGCGGTCCACTCACCCACTGAGTATGAGATACAGAGACAGGGGGCGGTCTACTCATCCCCTGAGTCTGAGATACAGAGACAGGGGGCGGTCGACTCATCCCCTGTGTCTGTGATACAGAGACAGGGGGCGGTCTACTCATCCCCCAAGTGTGTGATACAGAGACAGGGTGCAGTCCACTCACCCACTGAGTATGAGATACAGAGACAGGGGGCGGTCTACTCATCCCCTGGGTCTGAGATACAGAGACAGGGTGCGGTCTACTCACCCACTGAGTATGAGATACAGAGACAGGCGGTGATCTACTCATCCCCTGAGTCTGAGATACAGAGACAGGGGGCGGTCTACTCACCCACTGAGTATGAGATACAGAGACAGGCGGCGATCTACTCATCTCCTGAGTCTGTGATACAGAGACAGGGGGCGGTCTACGCATCCCATGAGTCTGTTATACAGAGACAGGGGCCGGTCTACTCATACCCTGATTCTCTGACACAGAGACAGGAGGCGGTCTACACATCCCCTGAGTCTGTGATACAGAGACAGGGGGCGGTCAATTCATCTCCTGAGTCTGAGATACAGAGACAAGGGGCAGTCGACTCAACCCCTGAGTGTGTGATGCAGAGACAGGGGGTGGTCTAATCATCACCTGAGTATCAGATACAGAGACAGGGGCAGTCGACTCATCCCCTGAGTGTGTGATACGGAGACAGGGGGCAGTCGACTCATCCCCTGAGTGTGTGAATCAGAGAAAGGGGGGCGGTCTACTCATCCCCTGAATGTGTGATACGGAGACAGGGGGTGGTCGACTCATCCCCTTAGTCTGTGTACAGAGACAGGGGGCGGTCTGCTCTTACCCTGAGTCTGTGATACAGACACAGGGGGCGGTCTACTCATCCCCTGAGTATGGGATACTGAGACTGGGGCAGTCTACTCTTCACCTGAGTCTGTGACACAGAGACAGGGGGCAGTCTACACATCCCCTGAGTCTATGATACAGAGACAGGGGGCGGTTTACTCTTCCCCTGAGTCTATGATACAGAGACAGGGGGCGGTCTACTCATCCCCTGAGTCTGTGATACAGAGACAGGGGGTGGTCTAATCATCCCCTGAGTCTTTGATACAGAGACAGGGGCCGGTCTCCCCATCCATTGAGTCTGTGATGCCTAGACAGGGGGCGGCCTACTCATCCACTGAGTGTGTGATACAGAGACAGGGGGCGGTCTACTCATCCCCTGAGTCTGTGATAGAGAGACAGGGGGTGGTCTAATCATCCCCTGAGTCTTTGATACAGAGACAGGGGCCGGTCTACCCATCCATTGAGTCTGTGATGCCTAGACAGGGGGCGGTCAACTCATCCCTTGAGTCTGTGATGCAGTGACAGGGGGAGGTCTGCACATCACCTGAGTCTATGATGCAGCGACAGGGGGCAGTTTAATCATCCCCTGAGTCTGAGATACAGAAACAGGGGACGGTCGACTCATCCCTTGAATCTATGAAACAGAGATAGAGGGCGGTCTTCTCATCCCCCGAGTGTGTGAAACAGATACAGGGGGCGGTCTACTCATCCCCTGAATCAAGGATACAGAAACAGGGGGCGGTGTACTCATCCCCTGAGTCTGTGATACAGGGACAGGGGGCGGTCTACTCATCCCCGAGTGTGTGATACAGAGACAGGGGGCGGTCTACTCATCCCCTGAATCAATGAAACAGAAACAGGGGGCGGTGTTCTCATCCCCTGAGACTGTGATGCAGACAAAAAGGGCGGTCTACTCATCCCCCGAGTGTGTGAGACAGAGAAAGGGGGCGGTCTACTCATTCCCTGAGTCTGTGATACAGAGAAAGGGGGCGGTCTACTCATCTGCTGATTCTGAGATGCAGAGACAAGGGGCTGTTAACTCATTCTCTGGGTCTGTGATACAGAGGAAGGGGGCGGTCTACTCATCCCCTCAGTCTGTCATAAACAGACAGGGGCCGGTCTGCTCATCCCTTGAGTCTGTGATACAGAGACAGGGTGCGGTCTACTCATCCCCTGAGTCATAGATACAGAGACAGGGTGCGGTCTACTCATCCCCTGAGTCATAGATACAGAGACAGGGTGCGGTCTACTCATCCCCTGAGTCTGAGATACAGAGACAGGCGGCGGTCTACTCATCCCCTGAGTCCGAGAAACAGAGACAGGGTGCGGTCTACTCACCCACTGTGTATGAGATACAGAGACAGGGGGCGGTCTACTCATCCCCTGAGTCTGTGATGCAGAGACAGGGGACAGTCTACTCATCCCCCAACTGTGTGATCCAGAGACAGGGGGCCGTCAGCTCATCCCCTGAATCAATGATTCAGAGACAGCAGGCGGTCTACTCATCCCGCGAGTATGTGATACAGAGAAAGGGGGCGATCTACTCATCCCCTGAGCCTGTGACACAGAGAAAGGGGGCGGTCTACTCATCCCCTGAGTCTGTGACACAGAGAAAGGGGGCGGTCTACTCATCCCCTGAGTCTCTGACACAGAGAAAGGGGGCGGTCTACTCATCCGCTGATTCTGAGATGCAGAGACAAGGGGCAGTTAACTCATTCCCTGGGTCTGTGATCCAGAGGAAGGGGGCGGTCTACTCATCCCCTGAGTCTGTGATACACAGACAGGGGCCGGTCTGCTCATCCCTTGAGTCTGTGATGCAGAGACAGGGTGCGGTCTAGTCATCCCCTAAATCTGTGATACAGAGACAGGGGGCATTCTCCTCATCCATTGAATGTTTGATACAAAGACAGGGGACGGTCTAATAATCCCCTGCCTCTGAGATACAGAGACAGGGTGCGGTCTACTCATCCACTGTGTCTGAGATACAGAGACAGGGTGTGGTCTACTCATCCCCTGAGTCTGAGATACAGAGACAGGCGGCGGTCTACTCATCCCCTGAGTCTGAGATGCAGAGACAGCGGGCGGTCTACTCATCCCCTGAGTCTGAGATACATAGACAGGGGGCGGTCTCCTCATCCCCTGAGTATGAGATACAGAGACAGGGGGCGGTCTACTCATCCCCTGAGTCTGAGATACAGAGACAGGGGGCGGTCTACTCATCCCCTGAGTCTGAGATACAGAGACAGGGTGCGGTCCACTCATCCCCTGAGTCTGAGATACAGAGACAGGCGGCGGTCTACTCATCCCCTGAGTCTGAGATACAGAGAAAGGGTGCGGTCTACTCATCCACTGTGTCTGAGATACAGAGACAGGGTGCGATCTACTCATCCCCTGAGTCTGAGATACAGAGACAGGCGGCGGTCTACTCATCCCCTGAGTCTGAGATACAGAGACAGGCGGCGGTCTACTCATCCCCTGAGTCTGAGATACAGAGACAGGGTGCGGTCTACTCATCCACTGTGTCTGAGATACAGAGACAGGGTGCGATCTACTCATCCCCTGAGTCTGAGATACAGAGACAGGCGGCGGTCTACTCATCTCCTGAGTCTGAGATACAGAGACAGCGGGCGGTCTACTCATCCCCTGAGACTGAGATACATAGACAGGGGGCGGTCTACTCATCCCCTGAGTATGAAATACATAGACAGCGGGCGGTCTACTCATCCCCTGAGTCTGAGATACAGAGACAGGGGGCGGTCTACTCATCCCCTGAGTCTGAGATACAGAGACAGGGGCCGGTCTACTCATCCACTGAATGTGTGATACAATGACAGGGTGCGGTCTACTCATCCACTGAGTCTGAGATACAGAGACAGGCGGCGGTCTACTCATCCCCTGAGTCTGAGATACAGAGACAGGGTGCGGTCTTCTCATCCACTGTGTCTGAGATACAGAGACAGGGTGCTATCTACTCATCCCCTCAGTCTGAGATACAGAGACAGGCGGCGGTCTACTCATCCCCTGAGTCTGAGATACAGAGACAGGGTGCGGTCTACTCATCCCCTGAGTCTGAGATACAGAGAAAGGGTGCGGTCTACTCATCCACTGTGTCTCAGATACAGAGACAGGGTGCGGTCTACTCATCCCCTGAGTCTGAGATACAGAGACAGGGTGCGGTCTACTCATCCCCTGAATGTGTGATACGGAGACAGGGGGTGGTCGACTCATCCCCTTAGTCTGTGTACAGAGACAGGGGGCGGTCTACTCTTACCCTGAGTCTGTGATACAGACACAGGGGGCGGTCTACTCATCCCCTGAGTATGGGATACTGAGACTGGGGCAGTCTACTCTTCACCTGAGTCTGTGACACAGAGACAGGGGGCAGTCTACACATCCCCTGAGTCTATGATACAGAGACAGGGGGCGGTGTACCCTTCCCCTGAGTCTATGATACAGAGACAGGGGGCGGTCTACTCATCCCCTGAGTCTGTGATACAGAGACAGGGGGCGGTCTACTCATCCCCTGAGTCTGTGATAGAGAGACAGGGGGTGGTCTAATCATCCCCTGAGTCTTTGATACAGAGACAGGGGCCGGTCTACCCATCCATTGAGTCTGTGATGCCTAGACAGGGGGCGGTCAACTCATCCCCTGAGTCTGTGATGCAGTGACAGGGGGAGGTCTGCACATCACCTGAGTCTATGATGCAGCGACAGGGGGCAGTTTAATCATCCCCTGAGTCTGAGATACAGAAACAGGGGACGGTCGACTCATCCCTTGAATCTATGAAACAGAGATAGAGGGCGGTCTTCTCATCCCCGAGTGTGTGATACAGAGACAGGGGCGGTCTACCCATCCCCCGAGTGTGTGAAACAGATACAGGGGGCGGTCTACTCATCCCCTGAATCAAGGATACAGAAACAGGGGGCGGTGTACTCATCCCCTGAGTCTGTGATACAGGGACAGGGGGCGGCCTACTCATCCCCGAGTGTGTGATACAGAGACAGGGGGCGGTCTACTCATCCCCTGAATCAATGAAACAGAAACAGGGGGCGGTGTTCTCATCCCCTGAGACTGTGATGCAGACAAACGGGGCGGTCTACTCATCCCCCGAGTGTGTGAGACAGAGACAGGGGGCGCTCCACTCATCCCCGATCTCTGTGATACAGAGACATGGGGCGGTTTACTCATGCCCTGGGTCTGTGATGCAGAGACAGGGGGCAGTCTACTCATCCCATGAGTCTGTTATACAGAGATAGGGGGCGTTTAACTCTTTCCCTGAGTGTGAGATACAGAGACAGGGGGCGCTCTACTCATTCCCTGAGTCTAGAAGACAGAGACAGGGGGCAGTTTACTCATCCACTGGGTCTGTGATAGAGAGGAAGGGGGCGGTCTACTCATCCCATGAGTCTGTGATACAGAGACAGGGGGCGGTCTACTCATCCCCTGAGTCTGTGATACAGAGATAGGGGGCAGTTAACTCTTTCCCTGAGTGTGAGATACAGAGACAGGGAGCGCTCTACTCATTCCCTGACTCTGTGATACAGAGACAGGGGGCGGTCTACTCATCCCCTGAGTCTGTTATACAGAGATAGGGGGCAGTTAACTCTTTCCCTGAGTGTGAGATACAGAGACAGGGGACGCTCTACTCATTCCCTGAGTCTAGAAGACAGAGACAGGGGGCAGTTTACTCATCCACTGGGTCTGTGATAGAGAGGAAGGGGGTGGTCTACTCATCCCATGAGCCTGTGATACAGAGACAGGGGGCGGTCTACTCATCTCCTGAGTCTGAGATACAGAGACAGGCGGCGGTCGACTCATCTCCTGAGTCTGAGATACAGAGACAGCGGGCGGTCTACTCATCCCCTGAGACTGAGATACATGGACAGGGGGCGGTCTACTCATCCCCTGAGTATGAAATACAGAGACAGCGGGCGGTCTACTCATCCCCTGAGTCTGAGAAACAGAGACAGGGGGCGGTCTACTCATCCCCTGAGTCTGAGATACAGAGACAGGGGCCGGTCTACTCATCCACTGAATGTGTGATACAATGACAGGGTGCGGTCTACTCATCCACTGAGTCTGAGATACAGAGACAGGCGGCGGTCTACTCATCCCCTGAGTCTGAGATACAGAGACAGGGTGCGGTCTACTCATCCACTGTGTCTGAGATACAGAGACAGGGTGCGATCTACTCATCCCCTGAGTATGAGATACAGAGACAGGGGGCGGTCTACTCATCCCCTGGGTCTGAGATACAGAGACAGGGGGCGGTCTACTCATCCCCTGAGTCTGTTATACAGAGATAGGGGGCAGTTAACTCTTTCCCTGAGTGTGAGATACAGAGACAGGGGGCGCTCTACTCATTCCCTGAGTCTAAAAGACAGAGACAGGGGGCAGTTTACTCATCCACTGGGTCTGTGATAGAGAGGAAGGGGGCGGTCTACTCATCCCATGAGTCTGTGATACAGAGACAGGGGGCGGTCTACTCATCCCCTGAGTCTGTGATACAGAGATAGGGGGCAGTTAACTCTTTCCCTGAGTGTGAGATACAGAGACAGGGAGCGCTCTACTCATTCCCTGACTCTGTGATACAGAGACAGGGGGCGGTCTACTCATCCCCTGAGTCTGTTATACAGAGATAGGGGGCAGTTAACTCTTTCCCTGAGTGTGAGATACAGAGACAGGGGGCGCTCTACTCATTCCCTGAGTCTAAAAGACAGAGACAGGGGGCAGTTTACTCATCCACTGGGTCTGTGATAGAGAGGAAGGGGGCGGTCTACTCATCCCATGCTCTGTGATACAGAGACAGGGGGCGGTCTACTCATCCCCTGAGTCTGTGATACAGAGATAGGGGGCAGTTAACTCTTTCCCTGAGTGTGAGATACAGAGACAGGGGGCGCTCTACTCATTCCCTGAGTCTAGAAAACAGAGACAGGGGGCAGTTTACTCATCCACTGGGTCTGTGATAGAGAGGAAGGGGGTGGTCTACTCATCCCATGAGCCTGTGATACAGAGACAGGGGGCGGTCTACTCATCTCCTGAGTCTGAGATACAGAGACAGGCGGCGGTCTACTCATCTCCTGAGTCTGAGATACAGAGACAGCGGGCGGTCTACTCATCCCCTGAGACTGAGATACATGGACAGGGGGCGGTCTACTCATCCCCTGAGTATGAAATACAGAGACAGCGGGCGGTCTACTCATCCCCTGAGTCTGAGAAACAGAGACAGGGGGCGGTCTACTCATCCCCTGAGTCTGAGATACAGAGATAGGGGCCGGTCTACTCATCCACTGAATGTGTGATACAATGACAGGGTGCGGTCTACTCATCCACTGAGTCTGAGATACAGAGACAGGCGGCGGTCTACTCATCCCCTGAGTCTGAGATACAGAGACAGGGTGCGGTCTACTCATCCACTGTGTCTGAGATACAGAGACAGGGTGCGATCTACTCATCCCCTGAGTCTGAGATACAGAGACAGGCGGCGGTCTACTCATCCCCTGAGTCTGAGATACAGAGACAGGGTGCGGTCTACTCATCCCCTGAGTCTGAGATACAGAGAAAGGGTGCGGTCTACTCATCCACTGTGTCTGAGATACAGAGACAGGGTGCGGTCTACTCATCCCCTGAGTCTGAGATACAGAGACAGGGTGCGGTCGACTCATCCCCTGAGTCTGAGATACAGAGACAGGCGGCGGTCTACTCATCCACTGAGTCTGAGATACAGAGAAAGGGTGCGGTCTACTCATCCACTGTGTCTGAGATACAGAGACAGGGTGCGGTCTACTCATCCCCTGAGTCTGAGATACAGAGACAGGGGGCGCTCTACTCATCCCCTGAGTCTGTGAAACAGAGACAGGGGGCGGTCAACTCATCCCCTGAGTCTGTGATGCAGAGAAAGGGGGCGGTCTACTCATCCCCTGAGTCTGTGATACAGAGATAGGGGACGGTCCACTAATCCCCTGAGTCTGTGATCCAGAGAAAGGGGGTGGTCTACTCATCCGCTGATTCTGAGATGCAGAGACAAGGGGCAGTTAACTCATTCCCTGGGTCTGTGAAACAGTGGAAGGAAGCAGTCTACTAATCCCCCGAGTATGTGATACAGAGACAGGGTGCGCTCTGCTGATCCCATGAGTCTTTGACACAGAGAGAGGGGGCGGTCTACTCATCCCCTGAATCAATGATACAGAAACAGGGGGCGGTGTACTCATCCCCTGAGTCTGTGAGACAGAGAAAGGGGGCGGTCTACTCATCCCCTGAGTCTGTGAGACAGAGACAGGGGGCGGTCTACTCATCCCCCAAGTGTGTGATACAGAGACAGGGGGCGCTCTACTCATCCCCGGGCTCTGTGAGACAGAGAAAGGGGGCGGTCTACTCATCCCCTGAGTCTGAGATACAGAGACAGGGGGCGGTCTACTCATCCGCTGTGTCTGTGATACAGAGACAGGGGGCGGTCTACTCATCCCCTGAATCTGTGATACACAGACAGGGGGCGGTCTACTCATCCACTGAATGTGTGATACAGAGACAAGGTGCAGTCTACTCATCCACTGATGCTGAGATACAGAGACAGGGTGCGGTCTAATCATCACCAGAGTCTGTTATACAGAGACAGGGGGCGGTCTACTCATCCCCCAAGTGTGTGAAACAGAGACAGGGGGCGGTCTACTCATCCCCCGAGTCTGTGATACAGATACAGGTGGCGGTCTACTTACTCCCTGAGTCTGTGATACAGAGACAGGGGGCGTTTTACTCATCCCATGAGTGTGTGATGCAGAGACAGTGGGCCATCTGCTCATCCCCTGAGTCTGTGATAAAGAGACAAGGGGCGGTCCACTCATTCCTGAATCTGTGATGCAGAGATTGTGGGCTGTCTGCTCATTCCCTGAGTCTGTGATACAGAGATATGGGGCGGTCCACTCATTCCTTGAGTCTGAGATACAGAGACAGGGGGGGCCCTACTCATCCACTGAGTCTGTGAGACAGAGACAGGGGGCGGTCGACTCATCCCCTGAGTCTGTGATGTTGTGACAGGGGGCGGTCTACACATCCCCTGATTCTATGATACAGAGAAAGGGGGCGGTGTACTGATCCACAGATTCTGAGATACAGAGACAAGGGGCAGTTTACTCATCTCCTGAGTCTGTGAGACAGAGACAGGGGGAGGTCTACAAATCCCCTGAGTCTAAGATACAGAGATAGGGGGCGGTCTACTCTTCGCCCGAGTGTGTGATACAGAGACAGGGGGCGGTCTACTCATCCCCTTTGTCTGTGATACAGAGACAGGGGGCGGTCTACACATCCCCTGAATCTGTGACACAGAGACAGGGGGCATTCTACTCATTCCATGAGTCCCTGATCAGTGACAGGGGGAAGTCTAATCATCCCCCGAGTTTGTGATACAGAGACAGGGGGCGCTCGACTCATCCCCTGAGTCTATGATACAGAGATAGGGGGCGGTCTACTCTTCCCCTGACTCCGAGATACAAAGACAAGGGCCAGTTTACTCATTCCCTGAGTCTGTGATACAGAGACAGGGGCCGGTCTACTCATACCCTGATTCTCTGACACAGAGACAGGAGGCGGTCTACACATCCCCTGAGTCTGTGATACAGAGACAGGGGGCGGTCAATTCATCTCCTGAGTCTGAGATACAGAGACAAGGGGCAGTCGACTCAACCCCTGAGTGTGTGATGCAGAGACAGGGGGTGGTCTAATCATCACCTGAGTATCAGATACAGAGACAGGGGGCAGTCGACTCATCCCCTGAGTGTGTGATACGGAGACAGGGGGCAGTCGACTCATCCCCTGAGTGTGTGAATCAGAGAAAGGGGGGCGGTCTACTCATCCCCTGAATGTGTGATACGGAGACAGGGGGTGGTCGACTCATCCCCTTAGTCTGTGTACAGAGACAGGGGGCGGTCTACTCTTACCCTGAGTCTGTGATACAGACACAGGGGGCGGTCTACTCATCCCCTGAGTATGGGATACTGAGACTGGGGCAGTCTACTCTTCACCTGAGTCTGTGACACAGAGACAGGGGGCAGTCTACACATCCCCTGAGTCTATGATACAGAGACAGGGGGCGGTGTACTCTTCCCCTGAGTCTATGATACAGAGACAGGGGGCGGTCTACTCATCCCCTGAGTCTGTGATACAGAGACAGGGGGCGGTCTACTCATCCCCTGAGTCTGTGATAGAGAGACAGGGGGTGGTCTAATCATCCCCTGAGTCTTTGATACAGAGACAGGGGCCGGTCTACCCATCCATTGAGTCTGTGATGCCTAGACAGGGGGCGGTCAACTCATCCCCTGAGTCTGTGATGCAGTGACAGGGGGAGGTCTGCACATCACCTGAGTCTATGATGCAGCGACAGGGGGCAGTTTAATCATCCCCTGAGTCTGAGATACAGAAACAGGGGACGGTCGACTCATCCCTTGAATCTATGAAACAGAGATAGAGGGCGGTCTTCTCATCCCCGAGTGTGTGATACAGAGACAGGGGCGGTCTACCCATCCCCCGAGTGTGTGAAACAGATACAGGGGGCGGTCTACTCATCCCCTGAATCAAGGATACAGAAACAGGGGGCGGTGTACTCATCCCCTGAGTCTGTGATACAGGGACAGGGGGCGGTCTACTCATCCCCGAGTGTGTGATACAGAGACAGGGGGCGGTCTACTCATCCCCTGAATCAATGAAACAGAAACAGGGGGCGGTGTTCTCATCCCCTGAGACTGTGATGCAGACAAACGGGGCGGTCTACTCATCCCCCGAGTGTGTGAGACAGAGACAGGGGGCGCTCCACTCATCCCCGATCTCTGTGATACAGAGACATGGGGCGGTTTACTCATGCCCTGGGTCTGTGATGCAGAGACAGGGGGCAGTCTACTCATCCCATGAGTCTGTTATACAGAGATAGGGGGCGTTTAACTCTTTCCCTGAGTGTGAGATACAGAGACAGGGGGCGCTCTACTCATTCCCTGAGTCTAGAAGACAGAGACAGGGGGCAGTTTACTCATCCACTGGGTCTGTGATAGAGAGGAAGGGGGCGGTCTACTCATCCCCTGAGTCTGTTATACAGAGATAGGGGGCGTTTAACTCTTTCCCTGAGTGTGAGATACAGAGACAGGGGGCGCTCTACTCATTCCCTGAGTCTAGAAGACAGAGACAGGGGGCAGTTTACTCATCCCATGAGTCTGTGATACAGAGACAGGGGGCGGTCTACTCATCCCCTGAGTCTGTGATACAGAGATAGGGGGTAGTTAACTCTTTCCCTGAGTGTGAGATACAGAGACAGGGAGCGCTCTACTCATTCCCTGACTCTGTGATACAGAGAAAGGGGGCGGTCTACTCATCCGCTGATTCTGAGATGCAGAGACAAGGGGCTGTTAACTCATTCCCTGGGTCTGTGATACAGAGGAAGGGGGCGGTCTACTCATCCCCTCAGTCTGTCATAAACAGACAGGGGCCGGTCTGCTCATCCCTTGAGTCTGTGATACAGAGACAGGGTGCGGTCTACTCATCCACTGTGTCTGAGATACAGAGACAGGGTGCGGTCTACTCATCCCCTGAGTCTGAGATACAGAGACAGGCGGCGGTCTACTCATCCCCTGAGTCTGAGATACAGAGACAGGGTGCGGTCTACTCTCCCACTGAGTATGAGATACAGAGACAGGGGGCGGTCTACTCATCCCCTGAGTCTGAGAAACAGAGACAGGGGGCGGTCTACTCATGCCCTGAGTCCGAGATACAGAGACAGGGGGCGGTCTACTCATCCCCTGAATCTGTGAGACACAGACAGGGGCCGGTCTACTGATCCACTAAATGTGTGATACAGAGACAGGGGGCGCTCTACTCATCCCCGGGCTCTGTGATGCAGAGACAGGCAGTGGTCGACTCATCTCCTGAATCTGTGATACAGAGACAGGGGGCGTTCTACTCTTCCCCTAAATCTGTGACACAGAGACAGGGGGCGGTCTGCTCATCCCCTGAATTAATGATTCAGAGACAGGAGGCGGTCTACTCATCCCCTGAGTCTGTGATACAGAGAAAGAGGGCGGTCTACTCATCCCCTGAGTCTGTGATCCAGAGAAAGGGGCGGTCTACTCATTCCCTGGGTCTGTGATACAGTGGAAGGAAGCGGTCTACTCATCCCCTGAGTCTGTGATACAGAGACAGGGGGCGTTCTACTCATCCACTGTGTCTGAGTTACAGAGACAGGGTGCGGTCTACTCATCCCCTGAGTCTGAGATACAGAGACAGGGTGCGGTCTACTCACCCACTGTGTATGAGATACAGAGACAGGGGGCGGTCTACTCATCCCCTGAGTCTGTGATGCAGAGACAGGGGCCGGTCTACTCATCCCATGAGTCTGTTATTGCAGAGACAGGCGGCGGTCTGCTCATCCCCTGAATTAATGATTCAGAGACAGGAGGCGGTCTACTCATCCCGCGAGTGTGTGAGACAGAGACAGGGGGCGCTCTACTCATCCCCTGAGTCTGTGATACAGAGACAGGGGGCGCTCTACTCATCCCCTGAGTCTGTGATACAGAGACAGGGGGCGGTCTACTCATCCCCTGAGTATGAGATACAGAGACAGGGGGCGGTCTACTCATCCCCTGAGTCTGAGATACAGAGACAGGGGGCGGTCTACTCATCCCCTGAGTCTGAGATACAGAGACAGGGGGCGGTCTACTCATCCCCTGAATCTGTGATACAGAGACAGGGGCCGGTCTACTCATCCACTGAATGTGTGATGCAAAGACAGGGGGCGGTCTACTCATCCACTGAGTCTGAGATCCAGAGACAGGGTGCGGTCTACTCATCCACTGTGTCTGAGATCCAGAGACAGGCGGCGGTCTACTCATCCCCTGGGTCTGAGATACAGAGACAGGGTGCGGTCTACTCACCCACTGAGTATGAGATACAGAGACAGGCGGTGATCTACTCATCCCCTGAGTCTGAGATACAGAGACAGGGGGCGGTCTACTCATCCCCTGAGTCTGAGATACAGAGATAGGGGCCGGTCTACTCATCCACTGAATGTGTGATACAATGACAGGGTGCGGTCTACTCATCCACTGAGTCTGAGATACAGAGACAGGCGGCGGTCTACTCATCCCCTGAGTCTGAGATACAGAGACAGGGTGCGGTCTACTCATCCACTGTGTCTGAGATACAGAGACAGGGTGCGATCTACTCATCCCCTGAGTCTGAGATACAGAGACAGGCGGCGGTCTACTCATCCCCTGAGTCTGAGATACAGAGACAGGGTGCGGTCTACTCATCCCCTGAGTCTGAGATACAGAGAAAGGGTGCGGTCTACTCATCCACTGTGTCTGAGATACAGAGACAGGGTGCGGTCTACTCATCCCCTGAGTCTGAGATACAGAGACAGGGTGCGGTCGACTCATCCCCTGAGTCTGAGATACAGAGACAGGCGGCGGTCTACTCATCCACTGAGTCTGAGATACAGAGAAAGGGTGCGGTCTACTCATCCACTGTGTCTGAGATACAGAGACAGGGTGCGGTCTACTCATCCCCTGAGTCTGAGATACAGAGACAGGGGGCGCTCTACTCATCCCCTGAGTCTGTGAAACAGAGACAGGGGGCGGTCAACTCATCCCCTGAGTCTGTGATGCAGAGAAAGGGGGCGGTCTACTCATCCCCTGAGTCTGTGATACAGAGATAGGGGACGGTCCACTAATCCCCTGAGTCTGTGATCCAGAGAAAGGGGGTGGTCTACTCATCCGCTGATTCTGAGATGCAGAGACAAGGGGCAGTTAACTCATTCCCTGGGTCTGTGAAACAGTGGAAGGAAGCAGTCTACTAATCCCCCGAGTATGTGATACAGAGACAGGGTGCGCTCTGCTGATCCCATGAGTCTTTGACACAGAGAGAGGGGGCGGTCTACTCATCCCCTGAATCAATGATACAGAAACAGGGGGCGGTGTACTCATCCCCTGAGTCTGTGAGACAGAGAAAGGGGGCGGTCTACTCATCCCCTGAGTCTGTGAGACAGAGACAGGGGGCGGTCTACTCATCCCCCAAGTGTGTGATACAGAGACAGGGGGCGCTCTACTCATCCCCGGGCTCTGTGAGACAGAGAAAGGGGGCGGTCTACTCATCCCCTGAGTCTGAGATACAGAGACAGGGGGCGGTCTACTCATCCGCTGTGTCTGTGATACAGAGACAGGGGGCGGTCTACTCATCCCCTGAATCTGTGATACACAGACAGGGGGCGGTCTACTCATCCACTGAATGTGTGATACAGAGACAAGGTGCAGTCTACTCATCCACTGATGCTGAGATACAGAGACAGGGTGCGGTCTAATCATCACCAGAGTCTGTTATACAGAGACAGGGGGCGGTCTACTCATCCCCCAAGTGTGTGAAACAGAGACAGGGGGCGGTCTACTCATCCCCCGAGTCTGTGATACAGATACAGGTGGCGGTCTACTTACTCCCTGAGTCTGTGATACAGAGACAGGGGGCGTTTTACTCATCCCATGAGTGTGTGATGCAGAGACAGTGGGCCATCTGCTCATCCCCTGAGTCTGTGATAAAGAGACAAGGGGCGGTCCACTCATTCCTGAATCTGTGATGCAGAGATTGTGGGCTGTCTGCTCATTCCCTGAGTCTGTGATACAGAGATATGGGGCGGTCCACTCATTCCTTGAGTCTGAGATACAGAGACAGGGGGGGCCCTACTCATCCACTGAGTCTGTGAGACAGAGACAGGGGGCGGTCGACTCATCCCCTGAGTCTGTGATGTTGTGACAGGGGGCGGTCTACACATCCCCTGATTCTATGATACAGAGAAAGGGGGCGGTGTACTGATCCACAGATTCTGAGATACAGAGACAAGGGGCAGTTTACTCATCTCCTGAGTCTGTGAGACAGAGACAGGGGGAGGTCTACAAATCCCCTGAGTCTAAGATACAGAGATAGGGGGCGGTCTACTCTTCGCCCGAGTGTGTGATACAGAGACAGGGGGCGGTCTACTCATCCCCTTTGTCTGTGATACAGAGACAGGGGGCGGTCTACACATCCCCTGAATCTGTGACACAGAGACAGGGGGCATTCTACTCATTCCATGAGTCCCTGATCAGTGACAGGGGGAAGTCTAATCATCCCCCGAGTTTGTGATACAGAGACAGGGGGCGCTCGACTCATCCCCTGAGTCTATGATACAGAGATAGGGGGCGGTCTACTCTTCCCCTGACTCCGAGATACAAAGACAAGGGCCAGTTTACTCATTCCCTGAGTCTGTGATACAGAGACAGGGGCCGGTCTACTCATACCCTGATTCTCTGACACAGAGACAGGAGGCGGTCTACACATCCCCTGAGTCTGTGATACAGAGACAGGGGGCGGTCAATTCATCTCCTGAGTCTGAGATACAGAGACAAGGGGCAGTCGACTCAACCCCTGAGTGTGTGATGCAGAGACAGGGGGTGGTCTAATCATCACCTGAGTATCAGATACAGAGACAGGGGGCAGTCGACTCATCCCCTGAGTGTGTGATACGGAGACAGGGGGCAGTCGACTCATCCCCTGAGTGTGTGAATCAGAGAAAGGGGGGCGGTCTACTCATCCCCTGAATGTGTGATACGGAGACAGGGGGTGGTCGACTCATCCCCTTAGTCTGTGTACAGAGACAGGGGGCGGTCTACTCTTACCCTGAGTCTGTGATACAGACACAGGGGGCGGTCTACTCATCCCCTGAGTATGGGATACTGAGACTGGGGCAGTCTACTCTTCACCTGAGTCTGTGACACAGAGACAGGGGGCAGTCTACACATCCCCTGAGTCTATGATACAGAGACAGGGGGCGGTGTACTCTTCCCCTGAGTCTATGATACAGAGACAGGGGGCGGTCTACTCATCCCCTGAGTCTGTGATACAGAGACAGGGGGCGGTCTACTCATCCCCTGAGTCTGTGATAGAGAGACAGGGGGTGGTCTAATCATCCCCTGAGTCTTTGATACAGAGACAGGGGCCGGTCTACCCATCCATTGAGTCTGTGATGCCTAGACAGGGGGCGGTCAACTCATCCCCTGAGTCTGTGATGCAGTGACAGGGGGAGGTCTGCACATCACCTGAGTCTATGATGCAGCGACAGGGGGCAGTTTAATCATCCCCTGAGTCTGAGATACAGAAACAGGGGACGGTCGACTCATCCCTTGAATCTATGAAACAGAGATAGAGGGCGGTCTTCTCATCCCCGAGTGTGTGATACAGAGACAGGGGCGGTCTACCCATCCCCCGAGTGTGTGAAACAGATACAGGGGGCGGTCTACTCATCCCCTGAATCAAGGATACAGAAACAGGGGGCGGTGTACTCATCCCCTGAGTCTGTGATACAGGGACAGGGGGCGGTCTACTCATCCCCGAGTGTGTGATACAGAGACAGGGGGCGGTCTACTCATCCCCTGAATCAATGAAACAGAAACAGGGGGCGGTGTTCTCATCCCCTGAGACTGTGATGCAGACAAACGGGGCGGTCTACTCATCCCCCGAGTGTGTGAGACAGAGACAGGGGGCGCTCCACTCATCCCCGATCTCTGTGATACAGAGACATGGGGCGGTTTACTCATGCCCTGGGTCTGTGATGCAGAGACAGGGGGCAGTCTACTCATCCCATGAGTCTGTTATACAGAGATAGGGGGCGTTTAACTCTTTCCCTGAGTGTGAGATACAGAGACAGGGGGCGCTCTACTCATTCCCTGAGTCTAGAAGACAGAGACAGGGGGCAGTTTACTCATCCACTGGGTCTGTGATAGAGAGGAAGGGGGCGGTCTACTCATCCCCTGAGTCTGTTATACAGAGATAGGGGGCGTTTAACTCTTTCCCTGAGTGTGAGATACAGAGACAGGGGGCGCTCTACTCATTCCCTGAGTCTAGAAGACAGAGACAGGGGGCAGTTTACTCATCCCATGAGTCTGTGATACAGAGACAGGGGGCGGTCTACTCATCCCCTGAGTCTGTGATACAGAGATAGGGGGTAGTTAACTCTTTCCCTGAGTGTGAGATACAGAGACAGGGAGCGCTCTACTCATTCCCTGACTCTGTGATACAGAGAAAGGGGGCGGTCTACTCATCCGCTGATTCTGAGATGCAGAGACAAGGGGCTGTTAACTCATTCCCTGGGTCTGTGATACAGAGGAAGGGGGCGGTCTACTCATCCCCTCAGTCTGTCATAAACAGACAGGGGCCGGTCTGCTCATCCCTTGAGTCTGTGATACAGAGACAGGGTGCGGTCTACTCATCCACTGTGTCTGAGATACAGAGACAGGGTGCGGTCTACTCATCCCCTGAGTCTGAGATACAGAGACAGGCGGCGGTCTACTCATCCCCTGAGTCTGAGATACAGAGACAGGGTGCGGTCTACTCTCCCACTGAGTATGAGATACAGAGACAGGGGGCGGTCTACTCATCCCCTGAGTCTGAGAAACAGAGACAGGGGGCGGTCTACTCATGCCCTGAGTCCGAGATACAGAGACAGGGGGCGGTCTACTCATCCCCTGAATCTGTGAGACACAGACAGGGGCCGGTCTACTGATCCACTAAATGTGTGATACAGAGACAGGGGGCGCTCTACTCATCCCCGGGCTCTGTGATGCAGAGACAGGCAGTGGTCGACTCATCTCCTGAATCTGTGATACAGAGACAGGGGGCGTTCTACTCTTCCCCTAAATCTGTGACACAGAGACAGGGGGCGGTCTGCTCATCCCCTGAATTAATGATTCAGAGACAGGAGGCGGTCTACTCATCCCCTGAGTCTGTGATACAGAGAAAGAGGGCGGTCTACTCATCCCCTGAGTCTGTGATCCAGAGAAAGGGGCGGTCTACTCATTCCCTGGGTCTGTGATACAGTGGAAGGAAGCGGTCTACTCATCCCCTGAGTCTGTGATACAGAGACAGGGGGCGTTCTACTCATCCACTGTGTCTGAGTTACAGAGACAGGGTGCGGTCTACTCATCCCCTGAGTCTGAGATACAGAGACAGGGTGCGGTCTACTCACCCACTGTGTATGAGATACAGAGACAGGGGGCGGTCTACTCATCCCCTGAGTCTGTGATGCAGAGACAGGGGCCGGTCTACTCATCCCATGAGTCTGTTATTGCAGAGACAGGCGGCGGTCTGCTCATCCCCTGAATTAATGATTCAGAGACAGGAGGCGGTCTACTCATCCCGCGAGTGTGTGAGACAGAGACAGGGGGCGCTCTACTCATCCCCTGAGTCTGTGATACAGAGACAGGGGGCGCTCTACTCATCCCCTGAGTCTGTGATACAGAGACAGGGGGCGGTCTACTCATCCCCTGAGTATGAGATACAGAGACAGGGGGCGGTCTACTCATCCCCTGAGTCTGAGATACAGAGACAGGGGGCGGTCTACTCATCCCCTGAGTCTGAGATACAGAGACAGGGGGCGGTCTACTCATCCCCTGAATCTGTGATACAGAGACAGGGGCCGGTCTACTCATCCACTGAATGTGTGATGCAAAGACAGGGGGCGGTCTACTCATCCACTGAGTCTGAGATCCAGAGACAGGGTGCGGTCTACTCATCCACTGTGTCTGAGATCCAGAGACAGGCGGCGGTCTACTCATCCCCTGGGTCTGAGATACAGAGACAGGGTGCGGTCTACTCACCCACTGAGTATGAGATACAGAGACAGGCGGTGATCTACTCATCCCCTGAGTCTGAGATACAGAGACAGGGGGCGGTCTACTCACCCACTGAGTATGAGATACAGAGACAGGCGTCGATCTGCTCATCTCCTGAGTCTGTGATACAGAGACAGGGGGCGGTCTACGCATCCCATGAGTCAGTTATACAGAGACAGGTGGCGGTCTACTCATCCCCTAAATCTGTGACACAGAGACAGGGGGCAGTCTACTGATCCCGCGAGTGTGTGATACAGAGACAGGGTGCGGTCCACTCACCCACTGAGTATGAGATACAGAGACAGGGAGCGGTCTACTCATCCCCTGAGTCTGAGATACAGAGACAGGGGGCGGTCGACTCATCCCCTGTGTCTGTGATACAGAGACAGGGGGCGGTCTACTCATCCCCCAAGTGTGTGATACAGAGACAGGGTGCGGTCCACTCACCCACTGAGTATGAGATACAGAGACAGGGGGCGGTCTACTCATCCCCTGGGTCTGAGATACAGAGACAGGGGGCGGTCTACTCATCCCCTGAGTCTGTTATACAGAGATAGGGGGCAGTTAACTCTTTCCCTGAGTGTGAGATACAGAGACAGGGGGCGCTCTACTCATTTCCTGAGTCTAAAAGACAGAGACAGGGGGCAGTTTACTCATCCACTGGGTCTGTGATAGAGAGGAAGGGGGCGGTCTACTCATCCCATGAGTCTGTGATACAGAGACAGGGGGCGGTCTACTCATCCCCTGAGTCTGTGATACAGAGATAGGGGGCAGTTAACTCTTTCCCTGAGTGTGAGATACAGAGACAGGGAGCGCTCTACTCATTCCCTGACTCTGTGATACAGAGACAGGGGGCGTTCTACTCATCCCCTGAGTCTGTTATACAGAGATAGGGGGCAGTTAACTCTTTCCCTGAGTGTGAGATACAGAGACAGGGGGCGCTCTACTCATTCCCTGAGTCTAGAAGACAGAGACAGGGGGCAGTTTACTCATCCACTGGGTCTGTGATAGAGAGGAAGGGGGCGGTCTACTCATCCCATGAGCCTGTGATACAGAGACAGGGGGCGGTCTACTCATCTCCTGAGTCTGAGATACAGAGACAGGCGGCGGTCTACTCATCTCCTGAGTCTGAGATACAGAGACAGCGGGCGGTCTACTCATCCCCTGAGACTGAGATACATGGACAGGGGGCGGTCTACTCATCCCCTGAGTATGAAATACAGAGACAGCGGGCGGTCTACTCATCCCCTGAGTCTGAGAAACAGAGACAGGGGGCGGTCTACTCATCCCCTGAGTCTGAGATACAGAGACAGGGGCCGGTCTACTCATCCACTGAATGTGTGATACAATGACAGGGTGCGGTCTACTCATCCACTGAGTCTGAGATACAGAGACAGGCGGCGGTCTACTCATCCCCTGAGTCTGAGATACAGAGACAGGGTGCGGTCTACTCATCCACTGTGTCTGAGATACAGAGACAGGGTGCGATCTACTCATCCCCTGAGTCTGAGATACAGAGACAGGCGGCGGTCTACTCATCCCCTGAGTCTGAGATACAGAGACAGGGTGCGGTCTACTCATCCCCTGAGTCTGAGATACAGAGAAAGGGTGCGGTCTACTCATCCACTGTGTCTGAGATACAGAGACAGGGTGCGGTCTACTCATCCCCTGAGTCTGAGATACAGAGACAGGGTGCGGTCTACTCATCCCCTGAGTCTGAGATACAGAGACAGGCGGCGGTCTACTCATCCACTGAGTCTGAGATACAGAGAAAGGGTGCGGTCTACTCATCCACTGTGTCTGAGATACAGAGACAGGGTGCGGTCTACTCATCCCCTGAGTCTGAGATACAGAGATAGGGGGCGCTCTACTCATCCCCTGAGTCTGTGAAACAGAGACAGGGGGCGGTCAACTCATCCCCTGAGTCTGTGATGCAGAGAAAGGGGGCGGTCTACTCATCCCCTGAGTCTGTGATACAGAGATAGGGGACGGTCTACTAATCCCCTGAGTCTGTGATACATAGACAGGGGGCGCTCTACTCATCCCCTGAGTCTGTGAAACAGAGACAGGGGGCGGTCAACTCATCCCCTGAGTCTGTGATACAGAGATAGGGGACGGTCCACTAATCCCCTGAGTCTGTGATCCAGAGAAAGGGGGTGGTCTACTCATCCGCTGATTCTGAGATGCAGAGACAAGGGGCAGTTAACTCATTCCCTGGGTCTGTGAAACAGTGGAAGGAAGCAGTCTACTAATCCCCCGAGTATGTGATACAGAGACAGGGTGCGCTCTGCTGATCCCATGAGTCTTTGACACAGAGAGAGGGGGCGGTCTACTCATCCCCTGAATCAATGATACAGAAACAGGGGGCGGTGTACTCATCCCCTGAGTCTGTGATACAGAGAAAGGGGGTGGTCTACTCATCCCCTGAGTCTGTGAGACAGAGACAGGGGGCGTTCTACTCATCCCCCAAGTGTGTGATACAGAGACAGGGGGCGCTCTACTCATCCCCGGGCTCTGTGAGACAGAGAAAGGGGGCGGTCTACTCATCCCCTGAGTCTGAGATACAGAGACAGGGGGCGGTCTACTCATCCCCTGAGTCTGTGATACAGAGACAGGGGGCGGTCTACTCATCCCCTGAGTCTGAGATACAGAGACAGGGGGCGGTCTACTCATCCGCTGTGTCTGTGATACAGAGACAGGGGGCGGTCTACTCATCCCCTGAATCTGTGATACACAGACAGGGGGCGGTCTTCTCATCCACTGAGTCTGTGATACAGAGACAGGGGGCGGTCTACTCATCCCCTGAATCTGTGCTACAGAGACAGGGGGCGGTCTACTCATCCCCTGAATCTGTGATACACAGACAGGGGCCGGTCTACTCATCCACTGAATGTGTGATACAGAGACAAGGTGCAGTCTACTCATCCACTGATGCTGAGATACAGAGACAGGGTGCGGTCTAATCATCACCAGAGTCTGTTATACAGAGACAGGGGGCGGTCTACTCATCCCCCAAGTGTGTGAAACAGAGACAGGGGGCGGTCTACTCATCCCCCGAGTCTGTGATACAGATACAGGTGGCGGTCTACTTACTCCCTGAGTCTGTGATACAGAGACAGGGGGCGTTTTACTCATCCCATGAGTGTGTGATGCAGAGACAGTGGGCCATCTGCTCATCCCCTGAGTCTGTGATAAAGAGACAAGGGGCGGTCCACTCATTCCTGAGTCTGTGATGCAGAGATTGTGGGCTGTCTGCTCATTCCCTGAGTCTGTAATACAGAGATATGGGGCGGTCCACTCATTCCTTGAGTCTGAGATACAGAGACAGGGGGGGCCCTACTCATCCACTGAGTCTGTGAGACAGAGACAGGGGGCGGTCGACTCATCCCCTGAGTCTGTGATGTTGTGACAGGGGGCGGTCTACACATCCCCTGATTCTATGATACAGAGAAAGGGGGCGGTGTACTGATCCACAGATTCTGAGATACAGAGACAAGGGGCAGTTTACTCATCTCCTGAGTCTGTGAGACAGAGACAGGGGGAGGTCTACAAATCCCCTGAGTCTAAGATACAGAGATAGGGGGCGGTCTACTCTTCGCCCGAGTGTGTGATACAGAGACAGGGGGCGGTCTACTCATCCCCTTTGTCTGTGATACAGAGACAGGGGGCGGTCTACACATCCCCTGAATCTGTGACACAGAGACAGGGGGCATTCTACTCATTCCATGAGTCCCTGATCAGTGACAGGGGGAAGTCTAATCATCCCCCGAGTTTGTGATACAGAGACAGGGGGCGCTCGACTCATCCCCTGAGTCTATGATACAGAGATAGGGGGCGGTCTACTCTTCCCCTGACTCCGAGATACAAAGACAAGGGCCAGTTTACTCATTCCCTGAGTCTGTGATACAGAGACAGGGGCCGGTCTACTCATACCCTGATTCTCTGACACAGAGACAGGAGGCGGTCTACACATCCCCTGAGTCTGTGATACAGAGACAGGGGGCGGTCAATTCATCTCCTGAGTCTGAGATACAGAGACAAGGGGCAGTCGACTCAACCCCTGAGTGTGTGATGCAGAGACAGGGGGTGGTCTAATCATCACCTGAGTATCAGATACAGAGACAGGGGGCAGTCGACTCATCCCCTGAGTGTGTGATACGGAGACAGGGGGCAGTCGACTCTTCCCCTGAGTGTGTGAATCAGAGAAAGGGGGGCGGTCTACTCATCCCCTGAATGTGTGATACGGAGACAGGGGGTGGTCGACTCATCCCCTTAGTCTGTGTACAGAGACAGGGGGCGGTCTACTCTTACCCTGAGTCTGTGATACAGACACAGGGGGCGGTCTACTCATCCCCTGAGTATGGGATACTGAGACTGGGGCAGTCTACTCTTCACCTGAGTCTGTGACACAGAGACAGGGGGCAGTCTACACATCCCCTGAGTCTATGATACAGAGACAGGGGGCGGTGTACTCTTCCCCTGAGTCTATGATACAGAGACAGGGGGCGGTCTACTCATCCCCTGAGTCTGTGATACAGAGACAGGGGGCGGTCTACTCATCCCCTGAGTCTGTGATAGAGAGACAGGGGGTGGTCTAATCATCCCCTGAGTCTTTGATACAGAGACAGGGGCCGGTCTACCCATCCATTGAGTCTGTGATGCCTAGACAGGGGGCGGTCAACTCATCCCCTGGGTCTGTGATGCAGTGACAGGGGGAGGTCTGCACATCACCTGAGTCTATGATGCAGCGACAGGGGGCAGTTTAATCATCCCCTGAGTCTGAGATACAGAAACAGGGGACGGTCGACTCATCCCTTGAATCTATGAAACAGAGATAGAGGGCGGTCTTCTCATCCCCGAGTGTGTGATACAGAGACAGGGGCGGTCTACCCATCCCCCGAGTGTGTGAAACAGATACAGGGGGCGGTCTACTCATCCCCTGAATCAAGGATACAGAAACAGGGGGCGGTGTACTCATCCCCTGAGTCTGTGATACAGGGACAGGGGGCGGTCTACTCATCCCCGAGTGTGTGATACAGAGACAGGGGGCGGTCTACTCATTCCCTGAATCAATGAAACAGAAACAGGGGGCGGTGTTCTCATCCCCTGAGACTGTGATGCAGACAAACGGGGCGGTCTACTCATCCCCCGAGTGTGTGAGACAGAGACAGGGGGCGCTCCACTCATCCCCGATCTCTGTGATACAGAGACATGGGGCGGTTTACTCATGCCCTGGGTCTGTGATGCAGAGACAGGGGGCAGTCTACTCATCCCATGAGTCTGTTATCCAGAGATAGGGGGCGTTTAACTCTTTCCCTGAGTGTGAGATACAGAGACAGGGGGCGCTCTACTCATTCCCTGAGTCTAGAAGACAGAGACAGGGGGCAGTTTACTCATCCCATGAGTCTGTGATACAGAGACAGGGGGCGGTCTACTCATCCCCTGAGTCTGTGATACAGAGATAGGGGGCAGTTAACTCTTTCCCTGAGTGTGAGATACAGAGACAGGGAGCGCTCTACTCATTCCCTGACTCTGTGATACAGAGACAGGGGGCGGTCTACTCATCCCCTGAGTCTGTGATACAGAGAAAGGGGGCGGTCTATTCATCCGCTGATTCTGAGATGCAGAGACAAGGGGCTGTTAACTCATTCCCTGGGTCTGTGATACAGAGGAAGGGGGCGGTCTACTCATCCCCTCAGTCTGTCATAAACAGACAGGGGCCGGTCTGCTCATCCCTTGAGTCTGTGATACAGAGACAGGGTGCGGTCTACTCATCCACTGTGTCTGAGATACAGAGACAGGGTGCGGTCTACTCATCCCCTGAGTCTGAGATACAGAGACAGGCGGCGGTCTACTCATCCCCTGAGTCTGAGAAACAGAGACAGGGGGCGGTCTACTCATGCCCTGAGTCCGAGATACAGAGACAGGGGGCGGTCTACTCATCCCCTGAATCTGTGAGACACAGACAGGGGCCGGTCTACTGATCCACTAAATGTGTGATACAGAGACAGGGGGCGCTCTACTCATCCCCGGGCTCTGTGATGCAGAGACAGGCAGTGGTCGACTCATCTCCTGAATCTGTGATACAGAGACAGGGGGCGTTCTACTCTTCCCCTAAATCTGTGACACAGAGACAGGGGGCGGTCTGCTCATCCCCTGAATTAATGATTCAGAGACAGGAGGCGGTCTACTCATCCCCTGAGTCTGTGATACAGAGAAAGAGGGCGGTCTACTCATCCCCTGAGTCTGTGATCCAGAGAAAGGGGCGGTCTACTCATTCCCTGGGTCTGTGATACAGTGGAAGGAAGCGGTCTACTCATCCCCTGAGTCTGTGATACAGAGACAGGGGGCGTTCTACTCATCCACTGTGTCTGACTTACAGAGACAGGGTGCGGTCTACTCATCCCCTGAGTCTGAGATACAGAGACAGGGTGCGGTCTACTCACCCACTGTGTATGAGATACAGAGACAGGGGGCGGTCTACTCATCCCCTGAGTCTGTGATGCAGAGACAGGGGCCGGTCTACTCATCCCATGAGTCTGTTATTGCAGAGACAGGCGGCGGTCTGCTCATCCCCTGAATTAATGATTCAGAGACAGGAGGCGGTCTACTCATCCCCTGAGTCTGTGATACAGAGACAGGGGGCGCTCTACTCATCCCCTGAGTCTGTGATACAGAGACAGGGGGCGCTCTACTCATCCCCTGAGTCTGTGATACAGAGACAGGGGGCGGTCTACTCATCCCCTGAGTATGAGATACAGAGACAGGGGGCGGTCTACTCATCCCCTGAGTCTGAGATACAGAGACAGGGGGCGGTCTACTCATCCCCTGAGTCTGAGATACAGAGACAGGGGGCGGTCTACTCATCCCCTGAATCTGTGATACAGAGACAGGGGCCGGTCTACTCATCCACTGAATGTGTGATGCAAAGACAGGGGGCGGTCTACTCATCCACTGAGTCTGAGATCCAGAGACAGGGTGCGGTCTACTCATCTACTGTGTCTGAGATCCAGAGACAGGCGGCGGTCTACTCATCCCCTGGGTCTGAGATACAGAGACAGGGTGCGGTCTACTCACCCACTGAGTATGAGATACAGAGACAGGCGGTGATCTACTCATCCCCTGAGTCTGAGATACAGAGACAGGGGGCGGTCTACTCACCCACTGAGTATGAGATACAGAGACAGGCGTCGATCTGCTCATCTCCTGAGTCTGTGATACAGAGACAGGGGGCGGTCTACGCATCCCATGAGTCTGTTATACAGAGACAGGTGGCGGTCTACTCATCCCCTAAATCTGTGACACAGAGACAGGGGGCAGTCTACTCATCCCGCGAGTGTGTGATACAGAGACAGGGTGCGGTCCACTCACCCACTGAGTATGAGATACAGAGACAGGGGGCGGTCTACTCATCCCCTGAGTCTGAGATACAGAGACAGGGGGCGGTCGACTCATCCCCTGTGTCTGTGATACAGAGACAGGGGGCGGTCTACTCATCCCCCAAGTGTGTGATACAGAGACAGGGTGCGGTCCACTCACCCACTGAGTATGAGATACAGAGACAGGGGGCGGTCTACTCATCCCCTGGGTCTGAGATACAGAGACAGGGTGCGGTCTACTCACCCACTGAGTATGAGATACAGAGACAGGCGGTGATCTACTCATCCCCTGAGTCTGTGATACAGAGACAGGGGGCGGTCTACTCACCCACTGAGTATGAGATACAGAGACAGGCGGCGATCTACTCATCTCCTGAGTCTGTGATACAGAGACAGGGGGCGGTCTACGCATCCCATGAGTCTGTTATACAGAGACAGGGGCCGGTCTACTCATACCCTGATTCTCTGACACAGAGACAGGAGGCGGTCTGCACATCCCCTGAGTCTGTGATACAGAGACAGGGGGCGGTCAATTCATCTCCTGAGTCTGAGATACAGAGACAAGGGGCAGTCGACTCAACCCCTGAGTGTGTGATGCAGAGACAGGGGGTGGTCTAATCATCACCTGAGTATCAGATACAGAGACAGGGGGCAGTCGACTCATCCCCTGAGTGTGTGATACGGAGACAGGGGACAGACGACTCATCCCCTGAGTGTGTGAATCAGAGAAAGGGGGGCGGTCTACTCATCCCCTGAATGTGTGATACGGAGACAGGGGGTGGTCGACTCATCCCCTTAGTCTGTGTACAGAGACAGGGGGCGGTCTACTCTTACCCTGAGTCTGTGATACAGACACTGGGGGCGGTCTACTCATCCCCTGAGTATGGGATACTGAGACTGGGGCAGTCTACTCATCCCCTGAGTCTGAGATACAGAGACAGGGGGCGGTCTACTCATCCCCTGAGTCTGAGATACAGAGACAGGGTGCGGTCCACTCATCCCCTGAGTCTGAGATACAGAGACAGGCGGCGGTCTACTCATCCCCTGAGTCTGAGATACAGAGAAAGGGTGCGGTCTACTCATCCACTGTGTCTGAGATACAGAGACAGGGTGCGATCTACTCATCCCCTGAGTCTGAGATACAGAGACAGGCGGCGGTCTACTCATCCCCTGAGTCTGAGATACAGAGACAGGCGGCGGTCGACTCATCCCCTGAGTCCGAGAAACAGAGACAGGGTGCGGTCTACTCACCCACTGTGTATGAGATACAGAGACAGGGGGCGGTCTACTCATCCCCTGAGTCTGTGATGCAGAGACAGGGGACAGTCTACTCATCCCCCAAGTGTGTGATCCAGAGACAGGGGGCCGTCAGCTCATCCCCTGAATCAATGATTCAGAGACAGCAGGCGGTCTACTCATCCCGCGAGTATGTGATACAGAGAAAGGGGGCGGTCTACTCATCCCCTGAGTCTGTGATGCAGAGACAGGGGACAGTCTACTCATCCCCCAAGTGTGTGATCCAGAGACAGGGGGCGCTCTACTCATCCCCTGAGTCTGAGATACAGAGACAGCGGGCGGTCTACTCATCCCCTGAGTCTGAGATACATAGACAGGGGGCGGTCTACTCATCCCCTGAGTATGAGATACAGAGACAGGGGGCGGTCTACTCATCACCTGAATCTGTGATACACAGACAGGGTGCGGTCTACTCATCCCCTGAGTCTGAGATACAGAGACAGGCGGCGGTCTACTCATCCCCTGAGTCTGAGATACAGAGAAAGGGTGCGGTCTACTCATCCACTGTGTCTGAGATACAGAGACAGGGTGCGATCTACTCATCCCCTGAGTCTGAGATACAGAGACAGGCGGCGGTCTACTCATCCCCTGAGTCTGAGATACAGAGACAGGGTGCGGTCTACTCATCCACTGTGTCTGAGATACAGAGACAGGGTGCGATCTGCTCATCCCCTGAGTCTGAGATACAGTGACAGGCGGCGGTCTACTCATCCCCTGAGTCTGAGATACAGAGACAGCGGGCGGTCTACTCATCCCCTGAGACTGAGATACATAGACAGGGGGCGGTCTACTCATCCCCTGAGTATGAAATACAGAGACAGCGGGCGGTCTACTCATCCCCTGAGTCTGAGATGCAGAGACAGGGGGCGGTCTACTCATCCCCTGAATCTGTGATACACAGACAGGGGCCGGTCTACTCATCCACTGAATGTGTGATACAATGACAGAGTGCGGTCTACTCATCCACTGAGTCTGAGATACAGAGACAGGCGGCGGTCTACTCATCCCCTGAGTCTGAGATACAGAGACAGGGTGCGGTCTACTCATCCACTGTGTCTGAGATACAGAGACAGGGTGCGATCTACTCATCCCCTGAGTCTGAGATACAGAGACAGGCGGCGGTCTACTCATCCCCTGAGTCTGAGATACAGAGACAGGGTGCGGTCTACTCATCCACTGTGTCTGAGATACAGAGACAGGGTGCGGTCTACTCATCCCCTGAGTCTGAGATACAGAGACAGGGTGCGGTCTACTCATCCCCTGAGTCTGAGATACAGAGACAGGCGGCGGTCTACTCATCCCCTGAGTCTGTGAAACAGAGACAGGGGGCGGTCTACTCATCCCCTGAGTCTGAGATACAGAGAAAGGCGGCGGTCTACTCATCCCCTGAGTCTGTGAAACAGAGACAGGGGGCGCTCTACTCATCCCCTGAGTCTGAGATACAGAGACAGGGGGCGCTCTACTCATCCCCTGAGTCTGTGAAACAGAGACAGGGGGCGGTCTACTCATCCCCTGAGTCTGTGATACAGAGATAGGGGACGGTCTACTAATCCCCTGAGTCTGTGAAACAGAGACAGGGGGCGGTCAACTCATCCCCTGAGTCTGTGATGCAGAGAAAGGGGGCGGTCTACTCATCCCCTGAGTCTGTGATACAGAGACAGCGGGCGGTCTACTCATCCCCTGAGACTGAGATACATAGACAGGGGGCGGTCTACTCATCCCCTGAGTATGAAATACAGAGACAGCGGGCGGTCTACTCATCTCCTGAGTCTGAGATGCAGAGACAGGGGGCGGTCTACTCATCCCCTGAATCTGTGATACACAGACAGGGGCCGGTCTACTCATCCACTGAATGTGTGATACAATGACAGGGTGCGGTCTACTCATCCACTGAGTCTGAGATACAGAGACAGGCGGCGGTCTACTCATCCCCTGTGTCTGAGATACAGAGACAGGGTGCGGTCTACTCATCCACTGTGTCTGAGATACAGAGACAGGGTGCGATCTACTCATCCCCTGAGTCTGAGATACAGAGACAGGCGGCGGTCTACTCATCCCCTGAGTCTGAGATACAGAGACAGGGTGCGGTCTACTCATCCCCTGAGTCTGAGATACAGAGAAAGGGTGCGGTCTACTCATCCACTGTGTCTGAGATACAGAGACAGGGTGCGGTCTACTCATCCCCTGAGTCTGAGATACAGAGACAGGGTGCGGTCTACTCATCCACTGTGTCTGAGATACAGAGACAGGGTGCGATCTACTCATTCCCTGAGTCTGAGATACAGAGACAGGCGGCTGTCTACTCATCCCCTGAGTCTGAGATACAGAGACAGGCGGCGGTGTACTCATCCCCTGAGTCTGTGAAACAGAGACAGGGGGCGCTCTACTCATCCCCTGAGTCTGTGAAACAGAGACAGGGGGCGGTCTACTCATCCCCTGAGTCTGTGATACAGAGATAGGGGACGGTCTAATAATCCCCTGAGTCTGTGAAACAGAGACAGGGGGCGGTCAACTCATCCACTGAGTCTGTGATGCAGAGAAAGGGGGCGGTCTACTCATCCCCTGAGTCTGTGATACATAGACAGGGGGCGCTCTACTCATCCCCTGAGTCTGTGAAACAGAGACAGGGGGCGGTCAACTCATCCCCTGAGTCTGTGATGCAGAGAAAGGGGGCGGTCTACTAATCCCCTGAGTCTGTGATCCAGAGAAATGGGGTGGTCTACTCATCCGATGATTCTGAGATGCAGAGACAAGGGGCAGTTAACTCATTCCCTGGGTCTGTGAAACAGTGGAAGGAAGCAGTCTACTCATCCCCTGAGTCTGTGACACATAGACAGGGGACGGTCTACTCATCCCCCGAGTGTGTGATACAGAGACAGGGGGCGCTCTACTCATCCCCCGAGTGTGTGATACAGAGACAGGGGGCGCTCTACTCATCCCCTGAGTCTGTGATACAGAGAAAGGGGGTGGTCTACTCATCCCCTGAGTCTGTGATACAGAGAAAGGGGGCGGTCTACTCATCCCCTGAATCAATGATACAGAAACAGGGGGCGGTGTCCTCATCCCCTGAGTCTGTGATACAGAGACAGGGGGCGCTCTGCTCATCCCATGAGTCTTTGACACAGAGAGAGGGGGCGGTCTACTCATCCCCTGAATCAATGATACAGAAACAGGGGGCGGTGTACTCATCCCCTGAGTCTGTGATACAGAGAAAGCGGGCGGTCTACTCATCCCCTGAATCAATGATACAGAAACAGGGGGCGGTGTACTCATCCCCTGAGTCTGTGAGACAGAGACAGGGGGCGGTCTACTCATCCCCCAAGTGTGTGATACAGAGACAGGGGGCGCTCTGCTCATCCCCGGGCTCTGTGAGACAGAGAAAGGGGGCGGTCTACTCATCCCCTGAGTCTGTGATACAGAGACAGGGGGCGGTCTACTCATCCCCTGAGTCTGAGATACAGAGACAGGGGGCGGTCTACTCATCCGCTGTGTCTGTGATACAGAGACAGGGGGCGGTCTACTCATCCCCTGAATCTGTGATACACAGACAGGGGCCGGTCTACTCATCCCCTGAGTCTGAGATACAGAGACAGGGGGCGGTCTACTCATCCGCTGTGTCTGTGATACAGAGACAGGGGGCGGTCTACTCATCCCCTGAATCTGTGATACACAGACAGGGGCCGGTCTACTCATCCACTGAATGTGTGATACAGAGACAGGGTGCGGTCTAATCATCACCAGAGTCTGTTATACAGAGACAGGGGGCGGTCTACTCATCCCCTAAATCTGAGATACAGAGACAGGGGGTGGTCTACTCATCCCCCAAGTGTGTGAAACAGAGACAGGGGGCGGTCTACTCATCCCCCGAGTCTGTGATACAGATACAGGTGGCGGTCTACTTACTCCCTGAGTCTGTGATACAGAGACAGGGGGCGTTTTACTCATCCCCTCCGCCGGAGATACAGAGACAGGGGGCGGTTTACTCATCCCATGAGTGTGTGATGCAGAGACAGTGGGCGTTCCACTCATTCCTTGAGTCTGAGATACAGAGACAGGGGGGGCCCTACTCATCCACTGAGTCTGTGAGACAGAGACAGGGGGCGGTCTACTCATCCCCTGAGTCTGTGATGTTGTGACAGGGGGCGGTCTACACATCCCCTGATTCTATGATACAGAGAAAGGGGGCGGTGTACTGATCCACAGATTCTGAGATACAGAGACAAGGGGCAGTTTACTCATCTCCTGAGTCTGTGAGACAGAGACAGGGGGAGGTCTACAAATCCCCTGAGTCTAAGATACAGAGATAGGGGGCGGTCTACTCTTCGCCCGAGTGTGTGATACAGAGACAGGGGGCGGTCTACTCATCCCCTTTGTCTGTGATACAGAGACAGGGGGCGGTCTACACATCCCCTGAATCTGTGACACAGAGACAGGGGGCGTTCTACTCATTCCATGAGTCCCTGATCAGTGACAGGGGGAAGTCTAATCATCCCCCGCGTTTGTGATATAGAGACAGGGGGCGCTCTACTCATCCCCTGAGTCTATGATACAGAGATAGGGGGCGGTCTACTCTTCCCCTGACTCCGAGATACAAAGACAAGGGCCAGTTTACTCATTCCCTGAGTCTGTGATACAGAGACAGGGGCCGGTCTACTCATACCCTGATTCTCTGACACAGAGACAGGAGGCGGTCTACACATCCCCTGAGTCTGTGATACAGAGACAGGGGGCGGTCAATTCATCTCCTGAGTCTGAGATACAGAGACAAGGGGCAGTCGACTCAACCCCTGAGTGTGTGATGCAGAGACAGGGGGTGGTCTAATCATCACCTGAGTATCAGATACAGAGACAGGGGGCAGTCGACTCATCCCCTGAGTGTGTGATACGGAGACAGGGGGCAGTCGACTCATCCCCTGAGTGTGTGAATCAGAGAAAGGGGGGCGGTCTACTCATCCCCTGAATGTGTGATACGGAGACAGGGGGTGGTCGACTCATCCCCTTAGTCTGTGTACAGAGACAGGGGGCGGTCTACTCTTACCCTGAGTCTGTGATACAGACACAGGGGGCGGTCTACTCATCCCCCGAGTGTGTGAAACAGATACAGGGGGCGGTCTACTCATCCCCTGAATCAATGAAACAGAAACAGGGGGCGGTGTTCTCATCCCCTGAGACTGTGATGCAGACAAACGGGGCGGTCTACTCATCCCCCGAGTGTGTGAGACAGAGACAGGGGGCGCTCCACTCATCCCCGATCTCTGTGATGCAGAGACATGGGGCGGTTTACTCATGCCCTGGGTCTGTGATAGAGAGGAAGGGTGCGGTCTACTCATCTCCTGAGTCTGTGATGCAGAGACAGGGGGCAGTCTACTCATCCCATGAGTCTGTTATACAGAGATAGGGGGCGTTTAACTCTTTCCCTGAGTGTGAGATACAGAGACAGGGGGCGCTCTACTCATTCCCTGAGTCTAGAAGACAGAGACAGGGGGCAGTTTACTCATCCACTGGGTCTGTGATAGAGAGGAAGGGTGCGGTCTACTCATCTCCTGAGTCTGTGATGCAGAGACAGGGGGCAGTCTACTCATCCCATGAGTCTGTTATACAGAGATAGGGGGCGTTTAACTCTTTCCCTGAGTGTGAGATACAGAGACAGGGGGCGCGCGACTCATTCTCTGAGTCCGTGATAGAGAGACAGGGGGCGGTTTACTCATCCCCTGAGTCTGTGATACAGAGACAGGGGGCGTTCTACTCATCCCCTCAGTCTGTGATACAGAGACAGGGGGCAGTTTACTCATCCACTGAGTCTGTGATACAGAGACAAGGGGCAGTTTACTCATCCCCTCAGTCTGTGATACAGAGACAGGGGGCGTTCTACTCATCCCCTCAGTCTGTGATACAGAGACAGGGGGCAGTCTACACATCCCCTGAGTCTATGATACAGAGACAGGGGGCGGTCTACTCTTCCCCTGAGTCTATGATACAGAGACAGGGGGCGGTCTAATCATCCCCTGAGTCTTTGATACAGAGACAGGGGCCGGTCTACCCATCCATTGAGTCTGTGATGCCTAGACAGGGGGCGGTCTACTCATCCCCTGAGTCTGTGATACAGTGACAGGGGGAGGTCTGCACATCACCTGAGTCTATGATGCAGCGACAGGGGGCAGTTTAATCATCCCCTGAGTCTGAGATACAGAAACAGGGGACGGTCGACTCATCCCTTGAATCTATGAAACAGAGATAGAGGGCGGTCTTCTCATCCCCGAGTGTGTGATACAGAGACAGGGGCGGTCTGCCCATCCCCCGAGTGTGTGAAACAGATACAGGGGGCGGTCTACTCATCCCCTGAATCAAGGATACAGAAACAGGGGGCGGTGTACTTATCCCCTGAGTCTGTGATACAGGGACAGGGGGCGGTCTACTCATCCCCGAGTGTGTGATACAGAGACAGGGGGCGGTCTACTCATCCCCTGAATCAATGAAACAGAAACAGGGGGCGGTGTTCTCATCCCCTGAGACTGTGATGCAGACAAACGGGGCGGTCTACTCATCCCCCGAGTGTGTGAGACAGAGAAAGGGGGCGGTCTACTCATTCCCTGAGTCTGTGATACAGAGAAAGGGGGCGGTCTACTCATCTGCTGATTCTGAGATGCAGAGACAAGGGGCTGTTAACTCATTCTCTGGGTCTGTGATACAGAGGAAGGGGGCGGTCTACTCATCCCCTCAGTCTGTCATAAACAGACAGGGGCCGGTCTGCTCATCCCTTGAGTCTGTGATACAGAGACAGGGTGCGGTCTACTCATCCACTGTGTCTGAGATACAGAGACAGGGTGCGGTCTACTCATCCCCTGAGTCTGAGATACAGAGACAGGGTGCGGTCTACTCATCCCCTGAGTCTGAGATACAGAGACAGGCGGCGGTCTACTCATCCCCTGAGTCTGTGAAACAGAGACAGGGGGCGGTCTACTCATCCCCTGAGTCTGAGATACAGAGAAAGGCGGCGGTCTACTCATCCCCTGAGTCTGTGAAACAGAGACAGGGGGCGCTCTACTCATCCCCTGAGTCTGAGATACAGAGACAGGGGGCGCTCTACTCATCCCCTGAGTCTGTGAAACAGAGACAGGGGGCGGTCTACTCATCCCCTGAGTCTGTGATACAGAGATAGGGGACGGTCTACTAATCCCCTGAGTCTGTGAAACAGAGACAGGGGGCGGTCAACTCATCCCCTGAGTCTGTGATGCAGAGAAAGGGGGCGGTCTACTCATCCCCTGAGTCTGTGATACAGAGACAGCGGGCGGTCTACTCATCCCCTGAGACTGAGATACATAGACAGGGGGCGGTCTACTCATCCCCTGAGTATGAAATACAGAGACAGCGGGCGGTCTACTCATCTCCTGAGTCTGAGATGCAGAGACAGGGGGCGGTCTACTCATCCCCTGAATCTGTGATACACAGACAGGGGTTGGTCTACTCATCCACTGAATGTGTGATACAATGACAGGGTGCGGTCTACTCATCCACTGAGTCTGAGATACAGAGACAGGCGGCGGTCTACTCATCCCCTGTGTCTGAGATACAGAGACAGGGTGCGGTCTACTCATCCACTGTGTCTGAGATACAGAGACAGGGTGCGATCTACTCATCCCCTGAGTCTGAGATACAGAGACAGGCGGCGGTCTACTCATCCCCTGAGTCTGAGATACAGAGACAGGGTGCGGTCTACTCATCCCCTGAGTCTGAGATACAGAGAAAGGGTGCGGTCTACTCATCCACTGTGTCTGAGATACAGAGACAGGGTGCGGTCTACTCATCCCCTGAGTCTGAGATACAGAGACAGGGTGCGGTCTACTCATCCACTGTGTCTGAGATACAGAGACAGGGTGCGATCTACTCATTCCCTGAGTCTGAGATACAGAGACAGGCGGCTGTCTACTCATCCCCTGAGTCTGAGATACAGAGACAGGCGGCGGTGTACTCATCCCCTGAGTCTGTGAAACAGAGACAGGGGGCGCTCTACTCATCCCCTGAGTCTGTGAAACAGAGACAGGGGGCGGTCTACTCATCCCCTGAGTCTGTGATACAGAGATAGGGGACGGTCTAATAATCCCCTGAGTCTGTGAAACAGAGACAGGGGGCGGTCAACTCATCCACTGAGTCTGTGATGCAGAGAAAGGGGGCGGTCTACTCATCCCCTGAGTCTGTGATACATAGACAGGGGGCGCTCTACTCATCCCCTGAGTCTGTGAAACAGAGACAGGGGGCGGTCAACTCATCCCCTGAGTCTGTGATGCAGAGAAAGGGGGCGGTCTACTAATCCCCTGAGTCTGTGATCCAGAGAAATGGGGTGGTCTACTCATCCGATGATTCTGAGATGCAGAGACAAGGGGCAGTTAACTCATTCCCTGGGTCTGTGAAACAGTGGAAGGAAGCAGTCTACTCATCCCCTGAGTCTGTGACACATAGACAGGGGACGGTCTACTCATCCCCCGAGTGTGTGATACAGAGACAGGGGGCGCTCTACTCATCCCCCGAGTGTGTGATACAGAGACAGGGGGCGCTCTACTCATCCCCTGAGTCTGTGATACAGAGAAAGGGGGTGGTCTACTCATCCCCTGAGTCTGTGATACAGAGAAAGGGGGCGGTCTACTCATCCCCTGAATCAATGATACAGAAACAGGGGGCGGTGTCCTCATCCCCTGAGTCTGTGATACAGAGACAGGGGGCGCTCTGCTCATCCCATGAGTCTTTGACACAGAGAGAGGGGGCGGTCTACTCATCCCCTGAATCAATGATACAGAAACAGGGGGCGGTGTACTCATCCCCTGAGTCTGTGATACAGAGAAAGCGGGCGGTCTACTCATCCCCTGAATCAATGATACAGAAACAGGGGGCGGTGTACTCATCCCCTGAGTCTGTGAGACAGAGACAGGGGGCGGTCTACTCATCCCCCAAGTGTGTGATACAGAGACAGGGGGCGCTCTGCTCATCCCCGGGCTCTGTGAGACAGAGAAAGGGGGCGGTCTACTCATCCCCTGAGTCTGTGATACAGAGACAGGGGGCGGTCTACTCATCCCCTGAGTCTGAGATACAGAGACAGGGGGCGGTCTACTCATCCGCTGTGTCTGTGATACAGAGACAGGGGGCGGTCTACTCATCCCCTGAATCTGTGATACACAGACAGGGGCCGGTCTACTCATCCCCTGAGTCTGAGATACAGAGACAGGGGGCGGTCTACTCATCCGCTGTGTCTGTGATACAGAGACAGGGGGCGGTCTACTCATCCCCTGAATCTGTGATACACAGACAGGGGCCGGTCTACTCATCCACTGAATGTGTGATACAGAGACAGGGTGCGGTCTAATCATCACCAGAGTCTGTTATACAGAGACAGGGGGCGGTCTACTCATCCCCTAAATCTGAGATACAGAGACAGGGGGTGGTCTACTCATCCCCCAAGTGTGTGAAACAGAGACAGGGGGCGGTCTACTCATCCCCCGAGTCTGTGATACAGATACAGGTGGCGGTCTACTTACTCCCTGAGTCTGTGATACAGAGACAGGGGGCGTTTTACTCATCCCCTCCGCCGGAGATACAGAGACAGGGGGCGGTTTACTCATCCCATGAGTGTGTGATGCAGAGACAGTGGGCGTTCCACTCATTCCTTGAGTCTGAGATACAGAGACAGGGGGGGCCCTACTCATCCACTGAGTCTGTGAGACAGAGACAGGGGGCGGTCTACTCATCCCCTGAGTCTGTGATGTTGTGACAGGGGGCGGTCTACACATCCCCTGATTCTATGATACAGAGAAAGGGGGCGGTGTACTGATCCACAGATTCTGAGATACAGAGACAAGGGGCAGTTTACTCATCTCCTGAGTCTGTGAGACAGAGACAGGGGGAGGTCTACAAATCCCCTGAGTCTAAGATACAGAGATAGGGGGCGGTCTACTCTTCGCCCGAGTGTGTGATACAGAGACAGGGGGCGGTCTACTCATCCCCTTTGTCTGTGATACAGAGACAGGGGGCGGTCTACACATCCCCTGAATCTGTGACACAGAGACAGGGGGCGTTCTACTCATTCCATGAGTCCCTGATCAGTGACAGGGGGAAGTCTAATCATCCCCCGCGTTTGTGATATAGAGACAGGGGGCGCTCTACTCATCCCCTGAGTCTATGATACAGAGATAGGGGGCGGTCTACTCTTCCCCTGACTCCGAGATACAAAGACAAGGGCCAGTTTACTCATTCCCTGAGTCTGTGATACAGAGACAGGGGCCGGTCTACTCATACCCTGATTCTCTGACACAGAGACAGGAGGCGGTCTACACATCCCCTGAGTCTGTGATACAGAGACAGGGGGCGGTCAATTCATCTCCTGAGTCTGAGATACAGAGACAAGGGGCAGTCGACTCAACCCCTGAGTGTGTGATGCAGAGACAGGGGGTGGTCTAATCATCACCTGAGTATCAGATACAGAGACAGGGGGCAGTCGACTCATCCCCTGAGTGTGTGATACGGAGACAGGGGGCAGTCGACTCATCCCCTGAGTGTGTGAATCAGAGAAAGGGGGGCGGTCTACTCATCCCCTGAATGTGTGATACGGAGACAGGGGGTGGTCGACTCATCCCCTTAGTCTGTGTACAGAGACAGGGGGCGGTCTACTCTTACCCTGAGTCTGTGATACAGACACAGGGGGCGGTCTACTCATCCCCCGAGTGTGTGAAACAGATACAGGGGGCGGTCTACTCATCCCCTGAATCAATGAAACAGAAACAGGGGGCGGTGTTCTCATCCCCTGAGACTGTGATGCAGACAAACGGGGCGGTCTACTCATCCCCCGAGTGTGTGAGACAGAGACAGGGGGCGCTCCACTCATCCCCGATCTCTGTGATGCAGAGACATGGGGCGGTTTACTCATGCCCTGGGTCTGTGATAGAGAGGAAGGGTGCGGTCTACTCATCTCCTGAGTCTGTGATGCAGAGACAGGGGGCAGTCTACTCATCCCATGAGTCTGTTATACAGAGATAGGGGGCGTTTAACTCTTTCCCTGAGTGTGAGATACAGAGACAGGGGGCGCTCTACTCATTCCCTGAGTCTAGAAGACAGAGACAGGGGGCAGTTTACTCATCCACTGGGTCTGTGATAGAGAGGAAGGGTGCGGTCTACTCATCTCCTGAGTCTGTGATGCAGAGACAGGGGGCAGTCTACTCATCCCATGAGTCTGTTATACAGAGATAGGGGGCGTTTAACTCTTTCCCTGAGTGTGAGATACAGAGACAGGGGGCGCGCGACTCATTCTCTGAGTCCGTGATAGAGAGACAGGGGGCGTTCTACTCATCCCCTCAGTCTGTGATACAGAGACAGGGGGCAGTTTACTCATCCACTGAGTCTGTGATACAGAGACAAGGGGCAGTTTACTCATCCCCTCAGTCTGTGATACAGAGACAGGGGGCGTTCTACTCATCCCCTCAGTCTGTGATACAGAGACAGGGGGCAGTCTACACATCCCCTGAGTCTATGATACAGAGACAGGGGGCGGTCTACTCTTCCCCTGAGTCTATGATACAGAGACAGGGGGCGGTCTAATCATCCCCTGAGTCTTTGATACAGAGACAGGGGCCGGTCTACCCATCCATTGAGTCTGTGATGCCTAGACAGGGGGCGGTCTACTCATCCCCTGAGTCTGTGATACAGTGACAGGGGGAGGTCTGCACATCACCTGAGTCTATGATGCAGCGACAGGGGGCAGTTTAATCATCCCCTGAGTCTGAGATACAGAAACAGGGGACGGTCGACTCATCCCTTGAATCTATGAAACAGAGATAGAGGGCGGTCTTCTCATCCCCGAGTGTGTGATACAGAGACAGGGGCGGTCTGCCCATCCCCCGAGTGTGTGAAACAGATACAGGGGGCGGTCTACTCATCCCCTGAATCAAGGATACAGAAACAGGGGGCGGTGTACTTATCCCCTGAGTCTGTGATACAGGGACAGGGGGCGGTCTACTCATCCCCGAGTGTGTGATACAGAGACAGGGGGCGGTCTACTCATCCCCTGAATCAATGAAACAGAAACAGGGGGCGGTGTTCTCATCCCCTGAGACTGTGATGCAGACAAACGGGGCGGTCTACTCATCCCCCGAGTGTGTGAGACAGAGAAAGGGGGCGGTCTACTCATTCCCTGAGTCTGTGATACAGAGAAAGGGGGCGGTCTACTCATCTGCTGATTCTGAGATGCAGAGACAAGGGGCTGTTAACTCATTCTCTGGGTCTGTGATACAGAGGAAGGGGGCGGTCTACTCATCCCCTCAGTCTGTCATAAACAGACAGGGGCCGGTCTGCTCATCCCTTGAGTCTGTGATACAGAGACAGGGTGCGGTCTACTCATCCCCTGAGTCATAGATACAGAGACAGGGTGCGGTCTACTCATCCCCTGAGTCATAGATACAGAGACAGGGTGCGGTCTACTCATCCCCTGAGTCTGAGATACAGAGACAGGCGGCGGTCTACTCATCCCCTGAGTCCGAGAAACAGAGACAGGGTGCGGTCTACTCACCCACTGTGTATGAGATACAGAGACAGGGGGCGGTCTACTCATCCCCTGAGTCTGTGATGCAGAGACAGGGGACAGTCTACTCATCCCCCAAGTGTGTGATCCAGAGACAGGGGGCCGTCAGCTCATCCCCTGAATCAATGATTCAGAGACAGCAGGCGGTCTACTCATCCCGCGAGTATGTGATACAGAGAAAGGGGGCGATCTACTCATCCCCTGAGTCTGTGATCCAGAGAAAGGGGGCGGTCCACTCATCCCCTGAGTCTGTGACACAGAGAAAGGGGGCGGTCTACTCATCCCCTGAGTCTGTGACACAGAGAAAGGGGGCGGTCTGCTCATCCCCTGAGTCTGTGACACCGAGAAAGGGGGCGGTCTACTCATCCGCTGATTCTGAGATGCAGAGACAAGGGGCAGTTAACTCATTCCCTGGGTCTGTGATCCAGAGGAAGGGGGCGGTCTACTCATCCCCTGAGTCTGTGATACTGAGACAGGGGTTGGTCTACTCATCTCCTGAGTCTGTGATATAGAGACAGGGGACGGTCTACTCATCCCCTGAGTCTATGATACAAAGACAGGGGTTGGTCTACTCATCCCCTGAGTTTGTGATACAAAGACAGTGTGCGGTCTACTCATCCCCTGAGTCTGTTGGACAGAGACAGGGGGCGGTCTACTCATTCACTGAGTCTGTGATACTGAGCAAGGGGACAGTCTACTCATCCCCTGAGTCTGAGATGCAGAGACAAGGGGCTGTTTCCCCATCCCCTGGGTCTGTGATACAGAGGAAGGGGGCGGTCTACTCATCCCCTGAGTCTGTGATACAGAGACAGGGGGCGGTCTACTCATCCCCTGTGTCTGTGATGCAGAGGCAGGGGCCAGTCTTCTCATCCACTGAGTGTGTGATACAAAGACAGGGGTTGGTAAACTCATCTCCTGAGTCTGTGATACAAAGACAGGGGGGGTCTACTCATCTCCTGAGTCTGTGATACAGAGACAGGGGGCGGTCTACTCATCCCCTGAGTTTGTGGTACAGAGACAGGGAGCGGTCTACTCATCCCCTGAGTCTGTGAAAGAGAGACAGGGGGCGCTCTACTCATCCCCTGAGTCTATGATAAAGAGACAGGGGGTGCTCTAATCATCCCCTGGCACTATGATAGAGAGACAGGGGGCGGTCATCTCATCCCCTGAGTCGATGATGGAGAGACAGGGGCCTGTCTACTCATCCACTGACTCTGTGATTCAGAGACAGGGGGCGGTCTACTCATCCCCTGAGTCTGTGACACAGAGACAGGGGGCGGTCTACTCATCCACTGACTCTGTGATACAGATACAGGGGGCGGTCTACTCATCCCCCGAGTGGTTGATACAGAGACAGGGAGCGCTCCACTCATCCCCTGAGCCTCTGATACTGAGTCAGGGGAAGGTCTACTCATCCCCTGAAACTGAGATACAGAGACAAGGGGCAGTTTGCTCATCCCCTGGGTCTGTGATACAGAGACAGGGGGCGGTCGACTCATCCCCTGAGTCGGTGACACAGAGACAGGGGGCGGTCTACTCATCCCCTGACTCTGTGACATAGAGAAAGGGGGCAGTCTACTCATCCCCTGAATCAATGATACAGAAACAGGGGGCGGTGTACTCATCCCCTGAGTCTGTGATACAGAGACAGCGGGCGGTCTGCTCATCCCCGAGTGTGTGATACAGAGACAGGGGGCGCTCTACTCATCCCCTGAGTCTGTGACACAGAGACCGGGGGCGGTCTACTCATCCCCCGAGTGTGTGATACTGAGACATGGGGCGGTCTCCTCATCCCCTGAGTCTGTGATGCAGACAAACGGGGCGGTCTACTCATCCCCTGAGTCTGTGATCCAGAGACAGGCAGTGTTCTAGTCATCCCCTGAATCTGAGATACAGAGACAAGGGGCAGTTTGCTCATCCCCTGGGTCAGTGATAAAGAGACAGGGTGCGGTCTACTCATCCCCTGAGTCTGTGATACAGAGACAGGCAGTGTTCTACTCATCCCCTGAATCTGAGATACAGAGACAGGGGGCAGTTTGCTCATCCCCTGGGTCAGTGATAAAGAGACAGGGGGCGGTCTACTCATCCCCTGAGTCTGTGACACAGAGACAGGGGGCGGTCTACTCATCCCCTGAATCAACGATACAGAGACAGGGGGCAGTTTGCTCATCCCCTGGGTCAGAGATAAAGAGACAGGGGGCGGTCTACTCATCCCCTGAGTCTGTGACACAGAGACAGGGGGCGGTCTACTCATCCCCTGGATCTGTGACGGAGAGACAGGGGGCGGTCTACTCATCCCCTGAATCAATGATCCAGAAACAGGGGGCAGTGTACTCATCCCCTGAGTCTGTGATACAGAGACAGTGGGCGGTCTACTCATTCCCTGAGTCTGTGATACAGAGACAGGGGGCTGTCTACTCATCCCCTGAGTCTGTGACACAGAGACAGGGGGCGTTCTACTCATCCACTGAATCAATGATACAGAAACAGGGGGCGGTTTACTCATCCCCTGAGTCTGTGATACAGAGACAGCGGGCAGTCTACACATCCCCCGAGTGTATGATCCAGAGACAGGGTGCGCTCTACTCATCCCCGAGCTCTGTGATCCAGGGACATGGGGCGGTCTACTCATCCCCTGAGTCTGTGATACAGACAAACGGGGCGGTCTACTCATCCCCTGAGTCTGTGATACAGAGACAGGCAATGTTCTGCTCATCCCCTGAATCTGAGATACAGAGACAAGGCGCAGTTTGCTCATCCCCTGGGTCAGTGATAAAGAGTCAGGGGGCGGTCTACTCATCCCCTGAGTCTGTGACACAGAGACAGGGGGCGGTCTACTCATCCACTGACTCTGTGATTCAGAGACAGGGGGCGGTCTACTCATCCCCTGAGTCTGTGACACAGAGACAGGGGGCGGTCTACTCATCCCCCGAGTGGTTGATGCAGAGACAGGGGGCGGTCTACTCATCACCTGAGTCTGTGAAACAGAGACAGGGGTCCCTCTGCTCATCACCTGAGTCTGTGACACAGAGACAGGGGGCGCTCTACTCATCCCCTGAGTCTGTGAGACAGAGACAGGGGGCGGTCTACTCATCCCCTGACTCTGTGACACAGAGACAGGGGGCGGTCTACTCATCCCCTGACTCTGTGACATAGAGAAAGGGGGCAGTCTACTCATCCCCTGAATCAATGATACAGAAACAGGGGGCGGTGTACTCATCCCCTGAGTCTGTGATACAGGGACAGGGGGCGGTCTACTCATCCGCTGAAACTGAGATACAGAGACAAGGGGCAATTTGCTCATCCCCTGGGTCTGTGATACAGAGACAGGGGGCGGTCGACTCATCCCCTGAGTCTGTGACGGAGAGGCAGGGGGCGGTCTACTCATCCCCTGAATCAATGACACAGAAACAGGGGGCGGTGTACTCATCCCCCGAGTGGATGATACAGAGACAGGGGGCGCTCTACTCATCCCCGGGCTCTGTGATACAGAGACAGGGGGCGGTCTACTCATCCCCTGAGTCTGTGATCCAGAAACAGGCAGTGGTCTACTCATCTCCTGAGTCTGTGATACAGAGACAGGGGGCGGTCTACTCATCCAATGAGTCTGTTATACAGAGACAGGCGGCGGTCTAGTCATCCCCTAAATCTCTGACACAGAGACAGGGGGCGGTCTACTCATCCCCTGAGTCTATGATACTGAGACATGGGGCGGTCTACTCATCCCCTGAGTCTGTGATGCAGACAAACGGGGCGGTCTACTCATCCCCTGAGTCTGTGACAGATAGACAGGGGGCGGTCTACTCATCCCCCGAGTGTATGATACAGAGACAGGGGGCGCTCTACTCATCCCCTGAGTATGTGATCCAGAGACAGGCAGTGCTCTACTCATCCCCTGAGTCTGTGACAGAGAGACAGGGGGCGGTCTACTCATCCGCTGAATCAATGATACAGAAACAGGGGGCGGTGTACTCATCCCCTGAGTGCATGATACAGAGACAGGGGGCGCTCTACTCATCCCCTGAGTCTGTGACAGAGAGACAGGGGGCGGTCTACTCATCCGCTGAATCAATGATACAGAAACAGGGGGCGGTGTACTCATCCCCTGAGTGCATGATACAGAGACAGGGGGCGCTCTACTCATCCCCTGAGTCTCTGATACTGAGACAGGGGGCAGTGTACTCATCCCCTGAGTCTGTGACACAGAGACAGGGTGTGGTCTACTCATCCCCTGAGTCTGTGATACTGAGACAGGGGACGGTCTACTCATCCCCTGAATCTGAGATAGAGAGACAAGGGGCAGTTTGCTCATCCCCTGAGTCTGTGATACTGTGACTGGGGACGGTCTAATCATCCCCTGATTCTGTGATACAGAGAAAGGGGGCGGTCTACTCATCCCCTGATTCTGTGATACAGAGAAAGGGGGCGGTCTACTCATCCCCTGAGTCTGAGATACAGAGACAAGGGGCTGCTAACTCATTCCCTGGGTCTGTGATACAGAGGAAAGGGGCGGTCTACTCATACCCTCAGTCTGTCATAAACAGACAGGGGCCGGTCTGCTCATCCCTTGAGTCTGTGATACAGAGACAGGGTGCGGTCTACTCATCCACTGTGTCTGAGATACAGAGACAGGGTGCGGTCTACTCATCCCCTGAGTCTGAGATACAGAGACAGGGTGCGGTCTACTCTCCCACTGAGTATGAGATACAGAGACAGGGGGCGGTCTACTCATCCCCTGAGTCTGTGATCCAGAAACAGGCAGTGGTCTACTCATCTCCTGAGTCTGTGATACAGAGACAGGGGGCGGTCTACTCATCCAATGAGTCTGTTATACAGAGACAGGCGGCGGTCTAGTCATCCCCTAAATCTCTGACACAGAGACAGGGGGCGGTCTACTCATCCCCTGAGTCTATGATACTGAGACATGGGGCGGTCTACTCATCCCCTGAGTCTGTGATGCAGACAAACGGGGCGGTCTACTCATCCCCTGAGTCTGTGACAGATAGACAGGGGGCGGTCTACTCATCCCCCGAGTGTATGATACAGAGACAGGGGGCGCTCTACTCATCCCCTGAGTATGTGATCCAGAGACAGGCAGTGCTCTACTCATCCCCTGAGTCTGTGACAGAGAGACAGGGGGCGGTCTACTCATCCGCTGAATCAATGATACAGAAACAGGGGGCGGTGTACTCATCCCCTGAGTGCATGATACAGAGACAGGGGGCGCTCTACTCATCCCTTGAGTCTGTGACAGAGAGACAGGGGGCGGTCTACTCATCCGCTGAATCAATGATACAGAAACAGGGGGCGGTGTACTCATCCCCTGAGTGCATGATACAGAGACAGGGGGCGCTCTACTCATCCCCTGAGTCTCTGATACTGAGACAGGGGGCAGTGTACTCATCCCCTGAGTCTGTGACACAGAGACAGGGTGTGGTCTACTCATCCCCTGAGTCTGTGATACTGAGACAGGGGACGGTCTACTCATCCCCTGAATCTGAGATAGAGAGACAAGGGGCAGTTTGCTCATCCCCTGAGTCTGTGATACTGTGACTGGGGACGGTCTAATCATCCCCTGATTCTGTGATACAGAGAAAGGGGGCGGTCTACTCATCCCCTGATTCTGTGATACAGAGAAAGGGGGCGGTCTACTCATCCCCTGAGTCTGAGATACAGAGACAAGGGGCTGCTAACTCATTCCCTGGGTCTGTGATACAGAGGAAAGGGGCGGTCTACTCATACCCTCAGTCTGTCATAAACAGACAGGGGCCGGTCTGCTCATCCCTTGAGTCTGTGATACAGAGACAGGGTGCGGTCTACTCATCCACTGTGTCTGAGATACAGAGACAGGGTGCGGTCTACTCATCCCCTGAGTCTGAGATACAGAGACAGGGTGCGGTCTACTCTCCCACTGAGTATGAGATACAGAGACAGGGGGCGGTCTACTCATCCCCTGAGTCTGAGATACAGAGACAGGGGGCGGTCTACTCATCCCCTGAATCTGTGATACACAGACAGGGGCCGGTCTACTGATCCACTGAATGTGTGATACAGAGACAGGGGGCGCTCTACTCATCCCCGGGCTCTGTGATCCAGAGACAGGCAGTGGTCGACTCATCTCCTGAATCTGTGATACAGAGACAGGGGGCGTTCTACTCTTCCCCTAAATCTGTGACACAGAGACAGGGGGCGGTCTGCTCATCCCCTGAATTAATGATTCAGAGACAGGAGGCGGTCTACTCATCCCCTGAGTCTGTGATACAGAGAAAGAGGGCGGTCTACTCATCCCCTGAGTCTGTGATCCAGAGAAAGGGGCGGTCTACTCATTCCCTGGGTCTGTGATACAGTGGAAGGAAGCGGTCTACTCATCCCCTGAGTCTGTGATACAGAGACAGGGGGCGTTCTACTCATCCACTGTGTCTGAGTTACAGAGACAGGGTGCGGTCTACTCATCCCCTGAGTCTGAGATACAGAGACAGGGTGCGGTCTACTCACCCACTGTGTATGAGATACAGAGACAGGGGGCGGTCTACTCATCCCCTGAGTCTGTGATGCAGAGACAGGGGCCGGTCTACTCATCCCATGAGTCTGTTATTGCAGAGACAGGCGGCGGTCTGCTCATCCCGCGAGTGTGTGATACAGAGACAGGGGGCGCTCTACTCATCCCCTGAGTCTGTGATACAGAGACAGGGGGCGCTCTACTCATCCCCTGAGTATGAGATACAGAGACAGGGGGCGGTCTACTCATCCCCTGAGTCTGAGATACAGAGACAGGGGGCGGTCTACTCATCCCCTGAGTCTGAGATACAGAGACAGGGGGCGGTCTACTCATCCCCTGAGTCTGAGATACAGAGACAGGGGGCGGTCTACTCATCCCCTGAATCTGTGATACACAGACAGGGGCCGGTCTACTCATCCACTGAATGTGTGATGCAAAGACAGGGGGCGGTCTACTCATCCACTGAGTCTGAGATCCAGAGACAGGGTGCGGTCTACTCATCCACTGTGTCTGAGATACAGAGACTGGGTGCGGTCTACTCATCCACTGTGTCTGAGATCCAGAGACAGGCGGCGGTCTACTCATCCCCTGGGTCTGAGATACAGAGACAGGGTGCGGTCTACTCACCCACTGAGTATGAGATACAGAGACAGGCGGTGATCTACTCATCCCCTGAGTCTGAGATACAGAGACAGGGTGCGATCTACTCATCCCCTGGGTCTGAGATACAGAGACAGGGTGCGGTCTACTCACCCACTGAGTATGAGATACAGAGACAGGCGGTGATCTACTCATCTCCTGAGTCTGTGATACAGAGACAGGGTGCGGTCTACTCACCCACTGAGTATGAGATACAGAGACAGGCGGTGATCTACTCATCCCCTGAGTCTGAGATACAGAGACAGGGGGCGGTCTACTCATCCACTGAGTCTGAGATACAGAGACTGGGTGCGGTCTACTCATCCACTGTGTCTGAGATCCAGAGACAGGCGGCGGTCTACTCATCCCCTGGGTCTGAGATACAGAGACAGGGTGCGGTCTACTCACCCACTGAGTATGAGATACAGAGACAGGGGGTGATCTACTCATCCCCTGAGTCTGAGATACAGAGACAGAGGGCAGTCTACTCACCCACTGAGTATGAGATACAGAGACAGGCGGCGATCTACTCATCTCCTGAGTCTGTGATACAGAGACAGGGGGCGGTCTACGCATCCCATGAGTCTGTTATACAGAGACAGGTGGCGGTCTACTCATCCCCTAAATCTGTGACACAGAGACAGGGGGCTGTCTACTCATCCCGCGAGTGTGTGATACAGAGACAGAGTGCGGTCCACTCACCCACTGAGTATGAGATACAGAGACAGGGGGCGGTCTACTCATCCCCTGAGTCTGAGATACAGAGACAGGGGGCGGTCTACTCATCCCCTGTGTCTGTGATACAGAGACAGGGGGCGGTCTACTCATCCCCCAAGTGTGTGATACAGAGACAGGGTGCGGTCCACTCACCCACTGAGTATGAGATACAGAGACAGGGGGCGGTCTACTCATCCCCTGGGTCTGAGATACAGAGACAGGGTGCGGTCTACTCACCCACTGAGTATGAGATACAGAGACAGGGGGCGGTCTACTCATCCCCTGGCTCTGAGATACAGAGACAGGGTGCGGTCCACTCACCCACTGAGTATGAGATACAGAGACAGGGGGCGGTCTACTCATCCCCTGGGTCTGAGATACAGAGACAGGGTGCGGTCTACTCACCCACTGAGTATGAGATACAGAGACAGGCGGTGATCTACTCATCCCCTGAGTCTGAGATACAGAGACAGGGGGCGGTCTACTCACCCACTGAGTATGAGATACAGAGACAGGCGGCGATCTACTCATCTCCTGAGTCTGTGATACAGAGACAGGGGGCGGTCTACGCATCCCATGAGTCTGTTATACAGAGACAGGGGCCGGTCTACTCATACCCTGATTCTCTGACACAGAGACAGGAGGCGGTCTACACATCCCCTGAGTCTGTGATACAGAGACAGGGGGCGGTCAATTCATCTCCTGAGTCTGAGATACAGAGACAAGGGGCAGTCGACTCAACCCCTGAGTGTGTGATGCAGAGACAGGGGGTGGTCTAATCATCACCTGAGTATCAGATACAGAGACAGGGGGCAGTCGACTCATCCCCTGAGTGTGTGATACGGAGACAGGGGGCAGTCGACTCATCCCCTGAGTGTGTGAATCAGAGAAAGGGGGGCGGTCTACTCATCCCCTGAATGTGTGATACGGAGACAGGGGGTGGTCGACTCATCCCCTTAGTCTGTGTACAGAGACAGGGGGCGGTCGACTCTTACCCTGAGTCTGTGATACAGACACAGGGGGCGGTCTACTCATCCCCTGAGTATGGGATACTGAGACTGGGGCAGTCTACACATCCCCTGAGTCTGTTATTGCAGAGACAGGCGGCGGTCTGCTCATCCACTGAATCAATGATTCAGAGACAGGAGGCGGTCTACTCATCCCGCGAGTGTGTGATACAGAGACAGGGGGCGCTCTACTCATCCCCTGAGTCTGTGATACAGAGACAGGGTGCGGTCTACTCATCCACTGAGTCTGAGATACAGAGACTGGGTGCGGTCTACTCATCCACTGATTCTGTGATACAGAGACAGGGGGCGGTCTACTCATCCACTGAGTCTGAGATACAGAGACTGGGTGCGGTCTACTCATCCACTGTGTCTGAGATCCAGAGACAGGCGGCGGTCTACTCATCCCCTGGGTCTGAGATACAGAGACAGGGTGCGGTCTACTCACCCACTGAGTATGAGATACAGAGACAGGCGGTGATCTACTCATCCCCTGAGTCTGAGATACAGAGACAGGGGGCGGTCTACTCACCCACTGAGTATGAGATACAGAGACAGGCGGCGATCTACTCATCTCCTGAGTCTGTGATACAGAGACAGGGGGCGGTCTACGCATCCCATGAGTCTGTTATACAGAGACAGGTGGCGGTCTACTCATCCCCTAAATCTGTGACACAGAGACAGGGGGCAGTCTACTCATCCCGCGAGTGTGTGATACAGAGTCAGGGTGCGGTCCACTCACCCACTGAGTATGAGATACAGAGACAGGGGGCGGTCTACTCATCCCCTGAGTCTGAGATACAGAGACAGGGGGCGGTCGACTCATCCCCTGTGTCTGTGATACAGAGACAGGGGGCGGTCTACTCATCCCCCAAGTGTGTGATACAGAGACAGGGTGCGGTCCACTCACCCACTGAGTATGAGATACAGAGACAGGGGGCGGTCTACTCATCCCCTGGGTCTGAGATACGGAGACAGGGTGCGGTCTACTCACCCACTGAGTATGAGATACAGAGACAGGCGGTGATCTACTCATCCCCTGAGTCTGAGATACAGAGACAGGGGGCGGTCTACTCACCCACTGAGTATGAGATACAGAGACAGGCGGCGATCTACTCATCTCCTGAGTCTGTGATACAGAGACAGGGGGCGGTCTACGCATCCCATGAGTCTGTTATACAGAGACAGGGGCCGGTCTACTCATACCCTGATTCTCTGACACAGAGACAGGAGGCGGTCTACACATCCCCTGAGTCTGTGATACAGAGACAGGGGGCGGTCAATTCATCTCCTGAGTCTGAGATACAGAGACAAGGGGCAGTCGACTCAACCCCTGAGTGTGTGATGCAGAGACAGGGGGTGGTCTAATCATCACCTGAGTATCAGATACAGAGACAGGGGCAGTCGACTCATCCCCTGAGTGTGTGATACGGAGACAGGGGGCAGTCGACTCATCCCCTGAGTGTGTGAATCAGAGAAAGGGGGGCGGTCTACTCATCCCCTGAATGTGTGATACGGAGACAGGGGGTGGTCGACTCATCCCCTTAGTCTGTGTACAGAGACAGGGGGCGGTCTACTCTTACCCTGAGTCTGTGATACAGACACAGGGGGCGGTCTACTCATCCCCTGAGTATGGGATACTGAGACTGGGGCAGTCTACTCTTCACCTGAGTCTGTGACACAGAGACAGGGGGCAGTCTACACATCCCCTGAGTCTATGATACAGAGACAGGGGGCGGTCTACTCTTCCCCTGAGTCTATGATACAGAGACAGGGGGCGGTCTACTCATCCCCTGAGTCTGTGATACAGAGACAGGGGGTGGTCTAATCATCCCCTGAGTCTTTGATACAGAGACAGGGGCCGGTCTACCCATCCATTGAGTCTGTGATGCCTAGACAGGGGGCGGTCTACTCATCCACTGAGTGTGTGATACAGAGACAGGGGGCGGTCTACTCATCCCCTGAGTCTGTGATAGAGAGACAGGGGGTGGTCTAATCATCCCCTGAGTCTTTGATACAGAGACAGGGGCCGGTCTACCCATCCATTGAGTCTGTGATGCCTAGACAGGGGGCGGTCAACTCATCCCCTGAGTCTGTGATGCAGTGACAGGGGGAGGTCTGCACATCACCTGAGTCTATGATGCAGCGACAGGGGGCAGTTTAATCATCCCCTGAGTCTGAGATACAGAAACAGGGGACGGTCGACTCATCCCTTGAATCTATGAAACAGAGATAGAGGGCGGTCTTCTCATCCCCCGAGTGTGTGAAACAGATACAGGGGGCGGTCTACTCATCCCCTGAATCAAGGATACAGAAACAGGGGGCGGTGTACTCATCCCCTGAGTCTGTGATACAGGGACAGGGGGCGGTCTACTCATCCCCGAGTGTGTGATACAGAGACAGGGGGCGGTCTACTCATCCCCTGAATCAATGAAACAGAAACAGGGGGCGGTGTTCTCATCCCCTGAGACTGTGATGCAGACAAAAAGGGCGGTCTACTCATCCCCCGAGTGTGTGAGACAGAGAAAGGGGGCGGTCTACTCATTCCCTGAGTCTGTGATACAGAGAAAGGGGGCGGTCTACTCATCTGCTGATTCTGAGATGCAGAGACAAGGGGCTGTTAACTCATTCTCTGGGTCTGTGATACAGAGGAAGGGGGCGGTCTACTCATCCCCTCAGTCTGTCATAAACAGACAGGGGCCGGTCTGCTCATCCCTTGAGTCTGTGATGCAGAGACAGGGTGCGGTCTACTCATCCCCTGAGTCATAGATACAGAGACAGGGTGCGGTCTACTCATCCCCTGAGTCATAGATACAGAGACAGGGTGCGGTCTACTCATCCCCTGAGTCTGAGATACAGAGACAGGCGGCAGTCTACTCATCCCCTGAGTCTGAGATACAGAGACAGGGTGCGATCTACTCACCCACTGTGTATGAGATACAGAGACAGGGGGCGGTCTACTCATCCCCTGAGTCTGTGATGCAGAGACAGGGGACAGTCTACTCATCCCCCAAGTGTGTGATCCAGAGACAGGGGGCCGTCAGCTCATCCCCTGAATCAATGATTCAGAGACAGCAGGCGGTCTACTCATCCCGCGAGTATGTGATACAGAGAAAGGGGGCGATCTACTCATCCCCTGAGTCTGTGACACAGAGAAAGGGGGCGGTCTACTCATCCCCTGAGTCTGTGACACAGAGAAAGGGGGCGGTCTACTCATCCCCTGAGTCTCTGACACAGAGAAAGGGGGCGGTCTACTCATCCGCTGATTCTGAGATGCAGAGACAAGGGGCAGTTAACTCATTCCCTGGGTCTGTGATACACAGACAGGGGCCGGTCTGCTCATCCCTTGAGTCTGTGATGCAGAGACAGGGTGCGGTCTAGTCATCCCCTAAATCTGTGATACAGAGACAGGGGGCGGTCTCCTCATCCATTGAATGTTTGATACAAAGACAGGGGACGGTCTAATAATCCCCTGCCTCTGAGATACAGAGACAGGGTGCGGTCTACTCATCCACTGTGTCTGAGATACAGAGACAGGGTGTGGTCTACTCATCCCCTGAGTCTGAGATACAGAGACAGGCGGCGGTCTACTCATCCCCTGAGTCTGAGATACAGAGACAGCGGGCGGTCTACTCATCCCCTGAGTCTGAGATACATAGACAGGGGGCGGTCTACTCATCCCCTGAGTATGAGATACAGAGACAGGGGGCGGTCTACTCATCCCCTGAGTCTGAGATACAGAGACAGGGGGCGGTCTACTCATCCCCTGAGTCTGAGATACAGAGACAGGGTGCGGTCCACTCATCCCCTGAGTCTGAGATACAGAGACAGGCGGCGGTCTACTCATCCCCTGAGTCTGAGATACAGAGAAAGGGTGCGGTCTACTCATCCACTGTGTCTGAGATACAGAGACAGGGTGCGATCTACTCATCCCCTGAGTCTGAGATACAGAGACAAGCGGCGGTCTACTCATCCCCTGAGTCTGAGATACAGAGACAGGCGGCGGTCTACTCATCCCCTGAGTCTGAGATACAGAGACAGGGTGCGGTCTACTCATCCACTGTGTCTGAGATACAGAGACAGGGTGCGATCTACTCATCCCCTGAGTCTGAGATACAGAGACAGGGGGCGGTCTACTCACCCACTGAGTATGAGATACAGAGACAGGCGGCGATCTACTCATCTCCTGAGTCTGTGATACAGAGACAGGGGGCGGTCTACGCATCCCATGAGTCTGTTATACAGAGACAGGTGGCGGTCTACTCATCCCCTAAATCTGTGACACAGAGACAGGGGGCAGTCTACTCATCCCGCGAGTGTGTGATACAGAGACAGGGTGCGGTCCACTCACCCACTGAGTATGAGATACAGAGACAGGGGGCGGTCTACTCATCCCCTGAGTCTGAGATACAGAGACAGGGGGCGGTCGACTCATCCCCTGTGTCTGTGATACAGAGACAGGGGGCGGTCTACTCATCCCCCAAGTGTGTGATACAGAGACAGGGTGCGGTCCACTCACCCACTGAGTATGAGATACAGAGACAGGGGGCGGTCTACTCATCCCCTGGGTCTGAGATACAGAGACAGGGTGCGGTCTACTCACCCACTGAGTATGAGATACAGAGACAGGCGGTGATCTACTCATCCCCTGAGTCTGAGATACAGAGACAGGGGGCGGTCTACTCACCCACTGAGTATGAGATACAGAGACAGGCGGCGATCTACTCATCTCCTGAGTCTGTGATACAGAGACAGGGGGCGGTCTACGCATCCCATGAGTCTGTTATACAGAGACAGGGGCCGGTCTACTCATACCCTGATTCTCTGACACAGAGACAGGAGGCGGTCTACACATCCCCTGAGTCTGTGATACAGAGACAGGGGGCGGTCAATTCATCTCCTGAGTCTGAGATACAGAGACAAGGGGCAGTCGACTCAACCCCTGAGTGTGTGATGCAGAGACAGGGGGTGGTCTAATCATCACCTGAGTATCAGATACAGAGACAGGGGCAGTCGACTCATCCCCTGAGTGTGTGATACGGAGACAGGGGGCAGTCGACTCATCCCCTGAGTGTGTGAATCAGAGAAAGGGGGGCGGTCTACTCATCCCCTGAATGTGTGATACGGAGACAGGGGGTGGTCGACTCATCCCCTTAGTCTGTGTACAGAGACAGGGGGCGGTCTACTCTTACCCTGAGTCTGTGATACAGACACAGGGGGCGGTCTACTCATCCCCTGAGTATGGGATACTGAGACTGGGGCAGTCTACTCTTCACCTGAGTCTGTGACACAGAGACAGGGGGCAGTCTACACATCCCCTGAGTCTATGATACAGAGACAGGGGGCGGTCTACTCTTCCCCTGAGTCTATGATACAGAGACAGGGGGCGGTCTACTCATCCCCTGAGTCTGTGATACAGAGACAGGGGGTGGTCTAATCATCCCCTGAGTCTTTGATACAGAGACAGGGGCCGGTCTACCCATCCATTGAGTCTGTGATGCCTAGACAGGGGGCGGTCTACTCATCCACTGAGTGTGTGATACAGAGACAGGGGGCGGTCTACTCATCCCCTGAGTCTGTGATAGAGAGACAGGGGGTGGTCTAATCATCCCCTGAGTCTTTGATACAGAGACAGGGGCCGGTCTACCCATCCATTGAGTCTGTGATGCCTAGACAGGGGGCGGTCAACTCATCCCCTGAGTCTGTGATGCAGTGACAGGGGGAGGTCTGCACATCACCTGAGTCTATGATGCAGCGACAGGGGGCAGTTTAATCATCCCCTGAGTCTGAGATACAGAAACAGGGGACGGTCGACTCATCCCTTGAATCTATGAAACAGAGATAGAGGGCGGTCTTCTCATCCCCCGAGTGTGTGAAACAGATACAGGGGGCGGTCTACTCATCCCCTGAATCAAGGATACAGAAACAGGGGGCGGTGTACTCATCCCCTGAGTCTGTGATACAGGGACAGGGGGCGGTCTACTCATCCCCGAGTGTGTGATACAGAGACAGGGGGCGGTCTACTCATCCCCTGAATCTATGAAACAGAAACAGGGGGCGGTGTTCTCATCCCCTGAGACTGTGATGCAGACAAAAAGGGCGGTCTACTCATCCCCCGAGTGTGTGAGACAGAGAAAGGGGGCGGTCTACTCATTCCCTGAGTCTGTGATACAGAGAAAGGGGGCGGTCTACTCATCTGCTGATTCTGAGATGCAGAGACAAGGGGCTGTTAACTCATTCTCTGGGTCTGTGATACAGAGGAAGGGGGCGGTCTACTCATCCCCTCAGTCTGTCATAAACAGACAGGGGCCGGTCTGCTCATCCCTTGAGTCTGTGATACAGAGACAGGGTGCGGTCTACTCATCCCCTGAGTCATAGATACAGAGACAGGGTGCGGTCTACTCATCCCCTGAGTCATAGATACAGAGACAGGGTGCGGTCTACTCATCCCCTGAGTCTGAGATACAGAGACAGGCGGCAGTCTACTCATCCCCTGAGTCCGAGAAACAGAGACAGGGTGCGGTCTACTCACCCACTGTGTATGAGATACAGAGACAGGGGGCGGTCTACTCATCCCCTGAGTCTGTGATGCAGAGACAGGGGACAGTCTACTCATCCCCCAAGTGTGTGATCCAGAGACAGGGGGCCGTCAGCTCATCCCCTGAATCAATGATTCAGAGACAGCAGGCGGTCTACTCATCCCGCGAGTATGTGATACAGAGAAAGGGGGCGATCTACTCATCCCCTGAGTCTGTGACACAGAGAAAGGGGGCGGTCTACTCATCCCCTGAGTCTGTGACACAGAGAAAGGGGGCGGTCTACTCATCCCCTGAGTCTCTGACACAGAGAAAGGGGGCGGTCTACTCATCCGCTGATTCTGAGATGCAGAGACAAGGGGCAGTTAACTCATTCCCTGGGTCTGTGATCCAGAGGAAGGGGGCGGTCTACTCATCCCCTGAGTCTGTGATACACAGACAGGGGCCGGTCTGCTCATCCCTTGAGTCTGTGATGCAGAGACAGGGTGCGGTCTAGTCATCCCCTAAATCTGTGATACAGAGACAGGGGGCGGTCTCCTCATCCATTGAATGTTTGATACAAAGACAGGGGACGGTCTAATAATCCCCTGCCTCTGAGATACAGAGACAGGGTGCGGTCTACTCATCCACTGTGTCTGAGATACAGAGACAGGGTGTGGTCTACTCATCCCCTGAGTCTGAGATACAGAGACAGGCGGCGGTCTACTCATCCCCT